>NW_004445187.1:6555-7716 GCF_000243295.1 Trichechus manatus latirostris | reverse complement strand
GAAAACAGGAACAAGACAAGGATGCCCTTTATCACCACTCCTATTTAACATTGTGCTGGAAGTTCTAGCTAGAGCAGTAAGGCAAGAAAAAGAAATCAAGGGCATCCAAATTGGTAATGAAGAAGTTAAACTGTCCCTGTTTGCAGATCATATGATACTATACATAGAAAATCCTAAAGACTCGATGAGAAATCTACTGGAACTAATAGAATCAGCAGAACAGCAGGATACAAGATACACATTCAAATCAGATAGATTCCTATACATTAATAAGGAGAATGATGAAAAGGAAATCAGGAAAACAATACCATTTCTAATAGCCCCTAAAAAGATAAATACTTAGGAATAAGTCTGGCCAGGAACGTAAAAGACCTATACAAAGAAAACTACAAACCACTACTGCATGAAACCCAAAGGGATCTACATAAATGGAAAAACATACCACGCTCATGGATAGGCAGACTCAACATTATGAAAATGACAATTCTACCCAAAGCAATTTACAAATACAATGCAATCCTGATCCAATACCAACAACATTGGAAAAACTAATCATTAACTTCATATGGAAAGGGAAGAAGCCCTGAATAAGTAAAGCACTACTGAAGAAGAAGAATAAAGTTGGAGGACTCACACTACCTGGCTTCAGAACCTACTACACAGCTACAGTAGTCAAAACAGCCTGGTACTGGTACAATGACAGATACACTGACCAACGGAACAGAACTGAGAACCCAGATGTAAACCCATCCAACTACTGTGACCTGATCTTCGACAAGGGCCCAAAGTCCATCAAATGGGGAAAAGACAGTCTTTTTAACAAATGGTGCTGGCAAAACTGGATATCCATCTGCAAAATAATGAAACAGGACCGATACCTCATGCCATATACAAAAACTAATTCAAAATGGATCAAAGACCTAAATAGAAAGCCAAAAACTATAAAGTTCATAGAAGAAAAAAATAAGAGCAACACTTCAGTCCTTAATACATGGCATTAACAGGATATACACCAGAACCATAAACGCACAAACCTCAATAGATAAGCTAGATAACTGGGATCTTCTAAAAATCAAACACCTATGCTCTTCAAAAGACTTCACCAAAAGAGTAAACAGAGAACCTACAGACTGGGAAAAAATTTTTGGACAGTACAAGTCA
>NW_004445187.1:2393-4924 GCF_000243295.1 Trichechus manatus latirostris | reverse complement strand
TATCTTTAGCTATGTGTAGTTTCACCAAAAAAAAAAAAAATGTTGAGAAGTTAGAAGGTTGATATTTTGTGGGGTTGTTAACCAATGTCATTAAAAAATATGTGTACTACTGTTTCATGAGAAAGTATTTGTTCTGTAAGCCTTTACCTGAAGCACAATAAAAAAATAAAAGAAAAAAAGAAAGGAGGAAATTGTCTGAGATTATAAAAAGAAGTTGACTGTATTATCTGAAAAACATTCAGGCTTATCTCTGACTACACTGGGGGATGGAAAAGCCTTAATGGGCTTGTTTGTAAATTATTTGAAATCAGAATTAAGTTGTCTGGTTAAAAATAAGAACAAAACAAACATATATAAACTGCAATGAAAAGCTACACCCTTAGATGAGCTCCTAAAACTTGCTGAACATTTTGATGATGTCTTAGAAACAGAAAAAGGAGGGGGGGAGTCAATAAATTGATGATACCGTAACTACGGCAATTACAAGGGCCAAACTGGGGACCCAGAAAGCGTAGGCTTCCTTTTGCATACCAGTCTGGACTATCTGTTAAGCACCAGTTTGGGGGAATGCCTCAGAATTCTCCACTTTAGAATTATCAGTGTTTCTATTGTAAGCAATTTGGTCATTTGAAAAGAAATTGTTCTAAGTGAAATCCTTTTGAAGACCCCTAGGCCCGCTCAAACATCTGATATATGATTTAAAATGACGGTGTTCTGGGGAAGAAAAAAGTTATCTGTTTCCTGTTATTATTTAAATAATCAGGCAGAAACACAAATTATAATTAATGGGGAACCCTGTATTGCATTAGTTGATACAGGTGCCACTATATCAAACCTTAAAAAAAAGAAAAAAAAAAATTGTCATTGGAGTAGTTTCTGACTCCCAGCAACGCTATAGGATTGAGTAGTACTGCCTCATGGGAGTTCCAAGGCTGTGTAAATCTTTATGCAAGCAGACTGCCACAACTTTCTCCCAGGAAACAGCTGGTGAGTTTGAACTACCAACCTTTAGGTGAACAACCCAGCACTTAATTAACCACCTTGCTAGCACAGCTCCTTATCTCAACTCTTCACCCTTCATTTTTACATCAAAAGCCTTCCTGGGATGAAAATAAATTAACCGTGGTGAGGGTTACAGATGAAGCTCAGAAGGTTCCTTTATCTGAACTCATTCCCATGCAACTGGAACCATTTTCAAAATATGTCTTTTTGCTAAGTAATACCACCTAGCAGATCTTACAGGAGGAGATCTATTAACTAAATTAAGAGGATATATACCCTTCTCTCCCGAAGGTGAAATTTGGTGGGAATTTCATTACTCCTTAGGGGAAGAATTATTTTATCTCAATCTGGTATTGATAATGAGAAACTTAAAAATATTGTTTCTTCTGACTTATATACTGAGTTACTAAAACAAGTTCCAGATAAACTCTGGCTACAAGATTCCACTGATATTGGATAGGTCTTAATTGCTGACCCTATAAAAATAGAAATAGATACAACGAAACCTTCATCTCCCAAGGCTCAATATCCTTTAAATCTGGAAGCCATAGACAGATTAAAAACCTATAATAATCCAATTTTTACAAACAAGACTAATTGTTCCATGCACCAGTCCTTGCAATTCCCCTATATTAGCTGTAAAAAACAAAACGAAGAGAAAACTAACAGTAGAAGATGGAGATTTGAACAAGATTTAAGAGTAGTAAATAAGATTAGCATCCATGTTTTCCCCAGGCAACTCATCCCTGCACCTTAATTGCTCAAGTTTCCCCTCAGGTCAAGTATTTTAATGTCATTTATCTGTGATTGATCTTTTTCAGTACTCCTATTGATCCTTCTGGTCAATTTTTGTTTACCTTCCTGTTGTTGTTGTCGGGTGTCCTTGAGTCAGTTCTGACTCTTAGCAACCCTATGTACAACAGAAGGAAACACTGCCTGGTCCTGCACCATCCTCACAATCGTTGTTATGCTTGAGCCCATTGTTGCAGCCACTGTGTCAATCCATCTCCTTGAGGGTCTTGCTCTTTTTCACTGACTTTCTACTTTACCAAGCATGATGTCCTTCTCCGGGGACTGATTCCTCCTGATAACATGTCCAAAGTATGTGAGATGTAGTTTCACTATCCTTGCTTCTAAGGAGTTTTCTGGCTGTCCTTCTTCCAAGACAGATTTGTTCATTCTTTTCTCAGTCCATGGTATATTCAATATTCTCCATCAACACCATCATTCAAAGGCATCAATTCTCCCTCAATGTTCCTTATTCATTGTCTAGCATTTGCACGTATATGAAGCAATTGAAAGCAGCATGGCTTGGGTTAGGCTCACCTTAGTCTTCAAGGGACAGTTTTTCATTTTAACAATATAAAGAGGACTTTTACAGCATATTTGAACAATGCAATGTATCTTTTGATTTCTTTCTTTTTTTTTTGACTTTTTTTATTGTACTTCAGGTGAAGGCTTACAGAACAAATAGTTTCTCGTGAAACAGTAGTACACATGTTGTTTTATGACATTGGTTAACAACCCCA
>NW_004445187.1:0-1165 GCF_000243295.1 Trichechus manatus latirostris | reverse complement strand
TTTTCATTTCTCTAATGGCTAGTGATCGCGAGCATTTCCTCATGTGTCTCTTGGCCGTTTGAATGTCTTCTTTGGTGAAGTGTCTGTTCATTTCCTTTGACCATTTTCTTATAGTATTATTTGTCTTTTTGTTGAAGAGGTGTTGGATTTTCTTATAGATTATGGAGATTAGACCTTTGTCTGACTTGTACTGTCCAAAATTTTTTTCCCAGTCCATGGGTTCTCTTTTTACTCTTTTGGTGAAGTGTTTTGAAGAGCATAGGTGTTTGATTTTTAGAAGATCCCAGTTATCTAGATTATTTATTGGGGTTTGTGCATTGATAGGTATGGTTTGTATCCTGTTAATGCCATGTATTAAGGCCTGAAGTGTTGGTCCTATTTTTTCTTCTATGAACTTTAGAGTTTTAAGCTTTATATTCAGATATTTGAACCATTTTGAAGTAGTTTTTGTATACAGTATGAGGTATGGTTCCTGTTTCATTTTTTTGCAGATGGATATCCAGTTTTGCCAGCACCATTTGTTAAAAAGACTGTCTTTTCCCCGTTTGATGGAGTTTGGGCCCTTGTCGAAGATCAGGTGACCGCAGGTGGATGGATATACATCTGGGTTCTCAATTCATTTCTATTGACGAATGTATCTGTCATTGTACCAGTATCAGGCTGTTTTGACTACTGTAGCTGTAGAGTGGGTTCTGAAGTCAGGTAGTGTGAGTCCTCCAACTTTATTCTTCTTCTTCAGTAGTGCTTTACTTATTCGGGGCTTCTTCCCTTTCCATATATAGTTAATGATTAGTTTTTCCATCTCTTTGAAGAATGTTGTTGGTATTTGGATCGGGATTGCTCTGTATTTGTAAATTGCTTTGGGTAGAATTGTCATTTTCACAATGTTGAGTCTGCCTATCCATGAGCATGGTATATTTTTCCATTTAGGTAGATCCCTTTGTGTTTCATGCAGTGGTGTTTTGTAGTTTTCTTTGTAAAGGTCTTTTACATCCCTGGTCAGATTTATTCCTAAGTATTTTATCATTTTAGGGGCTATAGAAAATGGTATTGTTTTCTTGATTTCCTTTTCATCGTTCTCCTTACTGGTGTAACTGATTTTTGAATGTTTATCTTGTATCCTGCTACTCTGCTGAATCTTTCTATTAGTTCCAGTAGATTTCTC
>NW_004445186.1:3102-7715 GCF_000243295.1 Trichechus manatus latirostris | reverse complement strand
AGAGGTAAGATTACTAATTTTGATAAACAAGTTAAGGTGTTTCCATTCTTTCATAGGAAGTAATTTTTTTGCACCTGAATTTTTGCATCAATGATAAAAGAAAATCAACAATTTTGTACACCTAGTATGCCCCAGGCTCTATTCTAGACACTCATTTATCTCATTTGAGGCTTACAAAAACCCTAAGAAATAGACATTATCATCCACTTATTTACGATGAGGAAACGGCAGCTCTGAGGAGTGTGTGTGCCCAAGGATACATCACCAGGAGTGAACTTGCTCTTTCTGATTCTGCATTGCTTTTTTCTTCACTCTCAACATCCTAAGATGGTAATTTGATTCACCTCATGAGAACACTATTAAAACTCTAGTCAACACGTTACTTGCATCAGGCCTTCTGTTCATACCCGCTGTCACTGCAGTAATGTACACCTTTGATTGCCTCTCGTTTTCCAACACATCTGCTTCATCAGAATTGCTTCTCTGACCAGTCCACCTTCCTTTCTGCTCATGCCTTCTTATTCCTAAAGCACACATCTCAAGTATCATAAAACCTCCAGTAAGTCTTCATCGCGTAATCTTTTTTTAAAAATGTTTATTTTGAAACTATTGTAAAAAGAAAAAATTCTCTACATTCCTAAAAATTTGGCAGTGGATATTGGTGATGGTTACACAACATAGTTGATGTAACTGGTGTCACTATATTGTACATGTGGAAAATGTTAAATTAGCAGATGTTGTGTTATCTATATTTTTACCACAATGAAACATTAACATATTAAGATGAGGTGTCTCCTACCCTCTTCCTATTCTAAGTTCCTTTTCTCTGTGCATAAAATTATTGTCCTAAATGTTGTTTCTATCTCACATCTTTCTAGGATTTTTTATTTAAATTTTAATCAACTTGGAACCTATTTTTACGTGGTATGAGGTAGAGAGTTATTTTTGTTTTCCCAACGGATAATCAAAATTCCCAATGCCAGTTTTTGAATTATCTATCATTTCCCTACAGTTTAAAAATGCCATATCATGTTTCATTTATCTGTTCCATTATTCTTATACCAATAGTATATTATGTTAGTAGCTTTGCAATAAATGTTAAGATCCACTATGCCAAATGTCTCTTCACTATTATTTCTCAAAGTTTTTTTTCAATTATTTTCCTTACAGAGTTTAAAATCAACCCTTACACCATACAACCAAAAAATGAAATGTTGTAGTTCTAATTGGAATTCTGATTGAGATTGCTGTCGATATATATGTGAATTCAGGAGGCATTGAAATCTTTATGATACTGAATTTTTTCTTCCATGATTATTGTATGTCTCTCCATTGATTTAGGCTTTGTTTTATTCTCATTAGTAAAACCTGTCTATTTCCTTCATATGGCTCTTACACTTCAGTACATTTAATAAAATACTGTATAACTCATTACTTATTCTTTTGCATTTTACTCCTTAAATCCTTCATGGATCTTGAAATATAGACAGCCCCTAAGGATCCTGATAATTCTCCTCATGGTCTTAGAATAAGGGGAAACACAAGACAAAGTGTCAGAAAGGGATTGAGTGGGCATCATCCACTTCTACAATAGATGCAGAGTATTTAACAGCTCTGTAATAATAACTGGAATTTCTCAGTTAAAAAACACATCGTCTCCAAACATAATTTTCATCCAACCCTCTCTTCCTACCCAAATGGGCTGGAGGCCATGAGTCACTGTGATGGGAGAGTTGCCCAGGGTGACCACATTCATACCTTCATCCCTGGGGTTAGAGACAGAGTCTACTTATGGGGAATAAGGACTAGATGGATCTGGGTGGATATGGGGATCTTTAGGGCCTGTCCTCTGTGACTCCTTACAGCTGGGCACCTCATCTGTACCCTAGGGAACACTTACTTGATACCTGCAATTGGATTTTCCCACACTGGGAGTTTGAGTGGCAGAGGATTACAGAACAACCTTCAAGAGGCTTCTTCTTTCAACATACAGGAGAACTGGATTTTTTCCCCCGAATTTCTAGTTTCATCAAGGAATTCATCATTTTATAGGAGACAGAATTCTACAAATTTCTTGTTATTCCAGGAAAAATAGTCATCCCAGAACTTATTGTCTCATTTGGCATTTCCCTGGGAGAGATGCATTTTGGCAAACGGTAAAAGGGAATTTATTGAAAATGGAGACCTTTGGTCAGTTTTCTCTAGTATATTTGCATTTTCAGTTACTGAAGAGCTTCCGCCCTGATTGCCAGCATAGCTGTCTGGTATTTGTGAGAACAGAAGGGCCCTTCCTTTGATGTTATCTCTGAGCAGTTCCCAACATAATCATGCACCTGGAAAAAAAAAAGTCCTAATTTTCTGAATACTGCTTTTGAAAGTTCTCTAACTTACAAAAGTAGTCGCTTGGCCTGTTGGGCCTGCTCTCAAACTAACTCTTACACTTTCCATTTTCTGCTGCAAACTTTTCAATGTTCACTGCCTCAGTGGAAAACACATTTGGGTCAGTTATATTTGAGAAAAACTTATGAAATATCAGCTATCACAAAGCCTGTATTCAAAGATTTCCAAATGAACCCGGAAGGTCTAAATGCCAATACAAACATTTTTAACTGCTAACCACATCATGAATTTAGAAGAAGGCTAAGATTTTTGTAGAAGCTGTAACCAGTGTGATAGCTCAGAATGGATCAAGATATTTGCAGAAGGGACAAAGCTCACAGTATTTCCCTCTGGTAAGTAACTTTTTTTTTTCCTCTCTCTCTCTCTCTATTTTTCCTCTGGTCATGAAAAACTGATAGATGCTTTTTAGAAAAGACAAGTTAGGATCAGCTCTGATCTGACTGTCATGTTCTTGATCTCAGGAGATGAACAGAAATTTTGCAACTACTAGTTACTGGACATGCAAACAAATCTGATTTGTAAATGGTTTCTTTCCTTCTTTCTCAGTAAGCAGGTTGAACTTGTGCCTTTAGAATATGTAGAGAAGATAGACTCAGGCTAGAAATTAAAATGTGTGAGGACTTTGTCTGTAGGCCATGGGTGTAAGTTACTGGTTTAAAATACTTTGCTTGAAGGAGATATTTCAAATGAGAGACATCAAAATATTATTTTATGAATTATCTCTTCTCTATATTTTGGGATATAGCATGGTGCTTCTTCTTCCTGACAACCTTCAAAACCTGGGTTATTGGTTTTAATCTTACCCCTAACAGCCATGCATAAACCTTAATTCTTAGAGTAAATGACTACAGAATGTCAATACATTCCACTTCTTATTACTTTAGCTTCTTAGAGGATAGACTGAGATCAGCCAAAACTGTGCTATTGTGACTCTTGTTATAGAGCATGGAGATGAGCCAGTTTAGTGGAATATGTAAACTTAACGAACGATTTCAGCTGTCAGTCCATGAAAAGAGTCTTCGTGGTTTTCCGTCCTCATTTGCTCATTCATTCCCTCAGTAAACATCTATTGAAGACAGTGTCTGTGCTGAATGCTGAAATAAAAGGGTGAAGAAGACACAATTCCAACCAGCAAAAAGCTCCCAGTCTAGTGAATGGGTATTCTAGATACTGGCTTGACTGGGCCCCATGTTCTTAGGTCTGTAGCTGGTAGAGTCTTAAGAGGCCTTGGGTTAAAGAGCTCTTTCCTTCTCTTAATCTGTGTAGTAGTTATTGCTTATAAAATACATATGTTGTGTTTTGTGGAAAAATTTGATGAAAATGGTCCAATGCCATCCTATTAAGATGAATAATAATATTAGGTAATGTTTACCGAGGCCCAGACACTTGACCAAAATTTTCAGTGCTTTATCTCATTCCTCAGCAACCCTATGAGAGAGATACTTTTATCCCCACTTTACAGGTGAGGAGACTGAGGCTTAGAGAAGTTCAGTTAATTGATGCTCGCATCAGGTCACACGACTAAGTACTGTGGCAAAATGTGGATTCCAGTCTAGATTTGCTTACTCCAAAGCCCATGCTCTTAACCATTATGTGATATTACAGATATTAAGTCATACTTTTATATTCTTAATATTTACTCTTCTGTGTCATGACCTTTTAAATAGATTCTTTAATTGACTAATTAGGAACATCTCAAAACTGGTGTTACTACTCATGCATAAAAACAGTGCTTCTACTTCTAATCAAAGGACTAAAATTACTGCCGCCAAAGAAACATCACAAAAGTCATATTGAATACGCATTAATTAAATGCTCAAAATGTGATTATAGGGTATTTCTACAGAATGACAAATCATTACGACACCATTCCACTCAGTTTTTTTTTCTGTATTGGCATCGAGTATGCTAGAAATGTTGACGTTGGCTACAGCATAGCAGTTGTACTACATGGCTTAAGGAAACTTCATAACTCGGAGCTGCATCTCAGTTCGTGGTGGGACAGCTGAAGAAGTACCAATAGAATAGGATTCTCTTCTGAGAAGCACAGGATTTTAACACAATGCTCTGGAAACTCTAAAGGTATTTTCAAGTAAAAAAGAGCAGGCTTTCAACAAAGAATAGCTCACAGAGAATTCAGACTCTGTAACAGCTCAGCTGGGGTACTATAAAGAAGTTACTTTAGAATCACTTCAGATGTCCACCCTCCAGAT
>NW_004445186.1:0-860 GCF_000243295.1 Trichechus manatus latirostris | reverse complement strand
TACAAATATCAGTTGAGAAATAGTGCTTTCTTTTCCCCCACATTCATTAAAAATTTTGTCCAGACGCCTCACATGCTTTAGAAACGATTCTCTTAGAGCAACTTCCTAAGTCATCTTATGTTTTAGAATCCCTGTATGATACTGTCACTGAATATTTTATTTTCAGAAATAATTGTCCACTCACAAAATAATAGGAAAGCGTTTTTTCCATTTATCCTGTTAGTCTATAAATGGGCAGTATAATCATAAACTGTTGTGATTTTATCCTCAAGTAATAATTAACCAAATCCATATTTAATGTCCTTGCTCTTTCTTTTTTTTTTTTTCTTTTTATTGTGCCTTAGATGAAGGTTTACAGAGCAAATTAGTTTCTCATTAAACCATTATTACACATTTTCTTTTGTGACATTGTTTTCCAACCTCAGGATATGTCACCAGTCTCCCCTTCTTGACCTTGTCGACCTTGGTTTCTCCATTTCCATTCCTCCAGCTTCCTTGTTCCCTCCTGCCTTCTCATCCTTGCCTCTGGCTGATCTTTGCTCTTTCTTCTATCAGTGCTATCTCCAAGATTAGCATGAACTGAGTTCATTTCAGGCTGATGTCTTGTCTGAATAGTAATTTTTAATCAAAGCAGAGTATTAGGACAGCATCTCCTGATATGAGAGGTTGTACAAGGATTGAAATATAAGACGCCCCCCTTTCTTCCTTTTGGGAAGGATAATTTTGGGACAGAAAGCCTCACCTTATAACCTGGCACATTCAGTATGCTTGAATTCTGCATGGCTTACATCTCTACAACAGGGCTAAGATTTACAACCATACTCTCCCATCCCTCGTTTGATATTTGAGGTACACCTTAC
>NW_004445185.1:7107-8049 GCF_000243295.1 Trichechus manatus latirostris | reverse complement strand
GCTTTTGATACTGGTGTGGTTTTGATAAATATATCATTGGAAAGACAGAATGGTGCACTCGTAAAAAGCACATGTTTATGCTGATGGGATATGTGACAGAGCCTGGCATTCTTATTTTACTTATGGATTTCTGAGCACAAAGGTACAAGCAGTGTCTTCTATTTCAGGGCTTGCAAACAGCTGGAAAGAAAGCTAACAAAAGAATCCATTAGAACATGATCCTTAGTCTCACTTATTCAGAAATAAAGCTAAGCAGGGTAATGGATTAGGAAAACAGTCTATAATCAGAGCAGTGACCTCGGTGAGACCCTGTCATTAAAACTTTAGTGTTCAGCCTGCAAGCCTCTGTTCCTTTGATTAGGCAATTTCCTCTATTTCTTCCCTTCTGTCTGTCAAGACATTCAGCTGCAAAATGCTTTTTAATTCTCTAAACTCATAAAATGTTTTAAGGAACAGAAAGGCGGAATGGATTATTTTATTTTGCTATTTATCATGATGCAATCAGAAAAAATGAGGGATTTCTATGTAATATTATAAAGACCCTAAAAGCTGCAGGTGTCATTTAGATGGGCAAAAGGGCATAGACCCCCTACTGAGTCTTGAAAGCCTGAGGTACATACACACTTTTGTTTCTCAACGTGCATGGGTCATAGTGATGACTTACACTGAGTTAGCAACATAGTGGAAGGACAAACTGGGGCTGTATTTTCACCAAGTCAATTGTTGCTGAATATCATAAGGTGACTGCAGTGCCTCGGTTTCCACATCTGTGTGGTAGGGATAAGAATTTTTTCCATTACCCTCACAAGTTTGTTTTGTTTTGATGATAAGATGCTGTAATAGATGTGGTAGTGTTTTGAAAAATTTAAAGTCCTACATAAATATAATGATGTTATCTAACTCATATAAACATTGACTTTGATTTTTAATTCAGATTTTGCT
>NW_004445185.1:3547-5548 GCF_000243295.1 Trichechus manatus latirostris | reverse complement strand
GAAACTAATAGGCGCTTAGGTGTGCATTCTGTTTCATTTTAATTGGCCTGCCCGGCTTCTGTTTTTTGTTTTTCTGCTACTTAGAAGGCAGGGCTTCAAGAAAGCAATAAGGGACAGTGGGGAGTAGAAGATACGCGTGTATCCTTAATAGTTTCCCTGATGTGTTCTTGGATGTTGAGTAAAAATAGTAATTCCTTCCAGTGCCATATTCTCTGTCTCTAATGGAGAAAATACTATACTTGCACACTTTAGCTTTGATACATTATACCTACTGTAGAAGAAACAATTAGCATGTGAAAATACAGGTACCAAAGTAATGACTTGCCCTAATTAAACCTGCTTACATTTCTCTAACACTAATTAATAAGTCTCACCCTGAACACACACCTGGGACTCAGATGTATGTGAAAGACTAGAAAGGAAATTAAAGAAGAGTATATAATAAAAAAGGACATGTTGACAGTGGCATCACTAGGGTTGGTGTCACCCAGTGCGGGAACTTATGGTGTCACACCTCCCATGGACCTTCTCCTGAACCAGACCATACAGAATACTTAATAATGTTTGTTATCAATTTTAATCATAAAATATGTGATATAGTTGAGAAGTGATTAAATATAACATTTCTTAGATTATATGAATACTAACAACAAAATTGTTTTGTAAAATTTTTCTATATTGAATTATAACATTATTAGTTACAACATTGTTAGTAACTGAGCTGAAGCCTTTTTTGATTTTTCTTTTTCCTTACTACTTCATTCTCAAAAAAGTTTTTGATATAGTTTCACAAATACTAATTAGCACAATATGGTAATTGACTAAGACACCAGAAAATTTGACAAAATCAGCAATTATAAAGACACTGGCAGCAATGAAAACAACAACGCATGCTTGTAGCAGTGGAGATGAAACCACGTGATTTGAAGCATCATTGTAATTGGGTAATAATGACAGCTCTGACCGGAGCGCATTAGAAGGTTCAAAAAGTAAATTTGCATAGGTTTTAGCCTTGTAGGTATATTGATACATGTAAGCTGGGCTTACAAAAAATGTTTTTGTTGTTACAACTAAGTACCAGGATATTTTTATAAAAAATAATAAATTCCTGCTGAAACACTGCACCGGAATTTTATAGACAGTTATTTTGGTGTCAACCCCTCTGACAGTGTCCCCCGGTATGGTTTGCACCCCTGCAACACCCGCACCCCCCTAGTGCCGCCACTGCATGTTGATATGGTATGATTTAAATTGTTTGGTATGACCGTGTAACCAGCCTGTAACAACAACTCTCAGGCTCTCTTGTATAGTTAGGGTTTGTCATCAAACATAAGTAAAAGTTGGATGGAGCATCTGGGAAAGGTCACTTTATTTTTCCTCCTGCTTGGGATGTTGATGGTGGTAGTTGCAGCTTCAAAACCATCTTATAACTGTGAGGTAAACTTGAGGATAGAAGCCATGTGTGGAGGAGGAGAAAGATGGCAGGAGACCGAGTCTCAGCCTAGATTGGGAAGCTACCACATCACCTCTGGACTTCCTATTGCTGGACTTGATGTATATAAGAAGAAAATAAGCCACTGTTTGGGGATCAGGTGAGTGCACTTCCTGGATGATACACCCACCATATATTTTAAGACATTGTAAATCAATTTTCCTTAGAATGATTATTTCCAATTCTTTAAATCTTAAACTTTATGATTAATTTACTGGCAATCAGTATTTCTAGGACTGTTCTCAGAATCCATACAGACTTCCCATTTTGAGGACTACTATATAGTGGACATAAAAATCCCAGGAGTCTTTGATAGAAGGAAGAACTCAGTGAAATCATATGGCAAGAGTTTCTTTATTTATTATGGTTTGGAGAGTTATGTTATTTTCTAGCCAGAAATACATAGAACATTGGGAAACCCTTAAAGACTGAGAAAAAAACTACTATGACATTTTCGAAGGTAACAGGATCAAAAGTAACTATGTTGTTTCCCTAAATATATATTCAGT
>NW_004445185.1:0-1358 GCF_000243295.1 Trichechus manatus latirostris | reverse complement strand
TTTCCTTGAATAATCTGACTCTGAAACTCTTGCTTTAGCTTATATGCAGCAAAGTAATTTGCCCGAATACAAAGCCTATAGAAAGGTAATATGATACCATTTTTATTTTGAAAGTTTGAACTGTGCAATTATAAATCGGTTAGTTACTGAGACTGCTTAATATACATGGGATGTATATTGTATACATGGGATGACCTTCAACCAGTTTCTACTCCTCACTTAGGAGACTTCAGACAAGAACACTGCACAAATACATGTTCAGCCAGAAGACTCTACCCTGAAACCTGCTCTTATACTTGAAAGTATCAAGTGTAATGTCAAAAATATTTTTGATTAGGGGAGGGGCAAAGATCGCAGAGTAGTCAGATGCTTCTGGTGTTCTCTCTTACAGCAAAGACCCAAGAAAACAAGTGAATCGATTATATATGACAATCTAGGAGCTCTGAACATCAAAGGCAAAGTTGAGGAAATGGACTGAGTGGAAGAGATGGTTCGGAAGCAGTGGGGAGTTGCCAGAACTGACCCGGTGACAGCCCGAGCCCTTCAGCCCAGATCAGCTCGAGGGTGAGTGGTGAGGAAGGCAAGTAGTGGCGCTCAGGAGGCGTTTTCTGCACTGGGAAGGACCCAGCAGGAGAGAGTCTACTCGGCTATCCAGAACCAGTGAGAAGCAGCCCTCGATTGGCAAAAGATAAGTACTTGCGTACAGCCTACCGTGCGGATCAAAAACACCCCCCCTTAAGAAAAAACCTCTCTTCCATTTACCTCCCCGCTCCCTGCTCTGCACTGGGTCTCAGACTGGCTTTAGCAATTGCCGAGGGGACATAAGTAAGATCCATCACGCGTCCTGAGCCATTCTCCCGGCTTGGAGAGTGAACAAATTAACAAACAGGGAAAAAATAATTCCAGCTCCCCTAAGCCAGGAACCCAGGGTAAGCACAGCTCCTCTGCGTAGGCACAGGCATAAGGGATCCACGGACTTTGAGTGCCTTGCCCCCTGCATAGACTTGTGTGGGCCCATTTTAACAATAAAGGCCCTCATTACCACAGTACAACAGGGTACATACTGGAACTCTAACTTCAACTGTTTCAACTGTGAAGTGGCAGGTACGTGACATGTGATACGGCTCTGCCCATTAAGCAGAGTCTTCACCTACACATACCAGGGGCCTGAGGATGGGTGGCTCCACCCACGCCACCTAGCCATCTGCTACAGGAGCCCAAGAATAAGAGTTGCCCCCCAATCCTTATAGCCAACAGCAGTGGGTGCTCATAGTCTGGCTGCAAAACCCACCCATCTACGACCTCTAGGGAAGAGGGACACACTTTCTGCCTGGACAGTCAGGTGTGGCTGTCAGCCC
>NW_004445184.1:3280-7748 GCF_000243295.1 Trichechus manatus latirostris | reverse complement strand
ATAGTTATATGTATCTAGGAAATTCGTCAGTTTTGCCTTTTTTTTCCCAATTCTTGTGAGTCATTGCTCCTCATGTGAAATAAGATGTCCTTAGGTTAAAAGCTAACTCTGTTAGAAAAACACCACCAACCTTGAGTAATTGTAACAATACTATTTTTCCTGTCAAGAAGTGCTTTGGAGTTAGACGCATAGGACCTGACTGTTGTTAAGTGGGGGGGTTTAACTACCTCACATCTTTTCTTAAACATGTGACTGTGAACACTCATTGTTACTGATGGAAAGCCAGTTAATTTTTGCAACTTAAAGAGTCCTCTTTGGAGAACAAATTTCCAACTGGATAACTGGTAAAAAAAAACAAAAAACAAAAAAACAACTCAGTGTCATTCATAAACTTCATGCTACTCCCTTCTGCTAAGTAAGCTAAATGAATACTATTATTAACAACAAATTATTTTTTCCTTACACACATTTTAAGCTTTATAATCTAAGAACCTCTAAGAAATTGACACGTTGAAATTCTTTCTTGCCAGTGAGTACCCTCCTTATCTTGGCAGATGTGTGATTAACAGAGAATGCTTCTCAGCAAGTGAATTTTCTGGTGAGAGAGAGGTTGTGCCAATGGGTGAGGGGGACAGACAATTAGAAAAAGGGAAGTCACACTTCAAGGTAGAGGCGGAGGGTGACTAAGAATAGAATGGGCAAGTCAAAAGTAGATAGTGATTCATTACCAAAGACGTCAGCAGAATAGTGAATAATGGCTAACTTGTTTAGAAAGTAAAGTCTTAAAGATCATAATTTGGACCAAAAATAAATAAAGATCTTATAATTTTTTATTACTTGAGATTGATAGCTCAGTTGGGAGTAAAATACACCATAATGCTCTTTGTTAAGACAAAGCAGAACTGATTGATTGGGGATAGGAAGCATTTTATCAACTGGAAAAGGACCAATAAAACTAAGGCACATTCAACTTTGTAGTTCTAAACTAAGCCCCAATTAAAAATCACCAGCTGTTTCTCAAGTGATATATCTTGTTAATTTGAATAATCTCAATTCTTGCTGATCAAATACATTAAAGGTTACTTCCTCTCTGGTCTTCAAAGTGCTCCTTATATTCTGCAATAATCTCAGTGATTATTGAAAAGAGTAGTGTGACTGTTTTTCTCTTGCATTGTTGAAGTTTATCATGAATCTATCCCCAGAAAAAACTTAAAAAAAAAAATCTGTTAATACTTTACAATTTTCTAATGGGGTAAATCTATGCAACTATGCAAAATTCAATGTAACTGGTAGGTTTTGGGTTTTCTCCCCCACCCCATTCACTTGAAGCTTATTAACGTAATACCATAGCGAAAAGTTGTAGCACAAATAGGTGGAGGCAGTTAGACTAGCTAACTCTTTGTATTCCATTTTGGAATTTTGACGATTCTTGCCCATGTTTTTTATATAGAAAGTTATTTTCATGGTAGTATGTGTATGTGGGTGTTCAGTGGTTAATAGTTACTTCCATGAGCAACTCATGAATATTCAAAGATGGTAGAGGTGACTTTCTGATTTTTGCTGTCCTTTAAGGCTCTTGCTTGTACTGTCAAATGTCATTAGTGACTAAGTGAATGAATCAGAGGAAAGTGGATTCTAACAAGATGCTTCTGAGGGTCAGTTATCAAACACAGTCTTGTTATACGTTGCCAAGCATTGACTCAAGAGTAAAAAGAAGAAGTCGGTGGAGTAGTCAGACACTTCTGGTGGTACCTGTTACAACAAAGACCCGAAAAAACAAGTGAATTGATTATATATGACAATCTAGGAGCCCTGAACATCAAAGGCAAAGTTGAGGAATCAGACTGAGTGGCAGGGGGAGGAAGAGACAGTTTGGAAGCAGCGAGGACTTGCTAGACCTGACCTGGTGGAAGCTGGAGCCCTTCAGGCCGGATCAGCTTGTGGTGCATGGTGAGGCAAGCAGCAGCGCTCAGGAGGCATTTTCCACATCGAGAGAGACTCAGCAGCAGGAGAGACTACTCAGCCACCCAGAACCAGTGAGAAGCAACCCTCGATCAGTGAAAGATAAGTACTTGTGTCTGGCCTACCATGTGGATCAAAAACACCCCCTTTGGGAAAAACCTCTCTCCCATTTACCTCCCCACTCCCTACTCTACAGTGGGTCTGGGAAGGCTTCAGCAATTGACGAGTCTGCTAGGCCAAAAGTAGGACCCGCCACGTGCCCTAAGCCATTCTCCTGGTCTTGGAGAGTAAACAAATAAACAAACAGGGGAAAAATAATCTGCCAGCTCCCCTAAGCCAGAAACTCAGGGTAGGCACAGCTCGTTTGCCTAGGCACAAGCATAAGGGGTCCATGGACTTTGAGTGCCTTTCCCCCTGCAGAGACTCGTGTGGACCCACTTCAACAGTGTAGGCCCTCATTACCACAGTACAACAGGGTATATACCTGAAGTCTAACTTCAACTGTTTTAGGTGTGAAGTGGGAGGTTGGTGACATTTGACACTGCTCTTCCCATTAAGCAGGGTCTTCACCTACCTACATCAGGGGCATGAGGACTGGTGGCCCCACCCACGCCACCTAGCCACCTCTGACAGGGACCCAAGAATAACTGGTACCCCTGCCCCACTCCTTACAGCTAACAGCATTAGGCCCTCACGGTCTGGCTGCAAAACCCACTCACCTATACACTCTAGGGAACAGGGACTCACTTTCCTCCCGGACACTTGCAGGAAGCCATTGGCCCCCTGCCTTGCTCAGCATGTTACCTGCTGCTGCAGCTGGATGCCTGTGCCTACACCAATCACCCATGCCTGTCTAGGACTGTAGGTGAGAGCCTGAATCACACACTTGTTGACTGACTACCTGGACACCTGAGCTGAATCCATACAGGAGGAGTGGACAGACTCCTGGGCTCACATACTTAGTGGCAGGTCTGGCGACCTAGTGGTAGGATGTTGGAGCTTCAGGGGTGCCGGTGAGTGGGCTAGTTCACATGAGCAGCTATTTGGGCATATCAAAACAAAACAAAACAAAACAACAAGCTAGGACACAGTAAGCAAGCATAAAATAAATGAATATAATAACTTACTGATGGCTCGGAGACAGCAATCAATATCAAATCACATAAAGAGGCAGACTGTGATGGCTTTAGCAAGCTCCCAAAGTAAAGAATCTAGAAATTTTCCAGAGGAAGACAATTTCTTGGAATTACCGGACACAGAATACAAAAGATTAATATAAAGAACTCTTCAAGAGATCAGGAAGGAAATTATTCAAAATGCAGAGCTAACAATAGAGGAACTTAAGAAGATTAGAGAAGAGCATAATGACAAATTTAATAGGCTACAAGAATCCATAGAGAGACAGCAATCAAAAATCCAGGCGAGTAACAATAAAATTTCAGAATTAGACAACTCAATAGAAAGATGCTCAAGGAACCTCACATAAGGTAGATCCCAAAAGAAAGTCATCAAGACATATTATATTCAAACTTCCCAAAACCAAAGATAAAGAAAGAATTTCAAGAGCAGCTAGGGATAAACAAAGAGTCATCTCTAAAGGAGAGTCAATAAGAATAAGCTCAGACTACTCAGCAGAAACCATGCAGGAAAGAAAGCAGTGGGATGATATATATAAAGCCTTGAAGGAAAAAAAATACCAGCCAAGAATTATATATCCAGCAAAACTGTCTCTCAGATATGATGGGGAAATTAAGACATTTCAAGACAAACAGAAGTTAAGGGAATTTGCAAAAATCAAACCAAAATTACAAGAAATACTAAAGGGAGTCCTCCGGTTAGAAAATCAATAATATCAGATAACAACCCAAGACTAGAAAACAGGACAGAGCAACCAGATATCAATCCAGATAGGAAAGTCACAAAACTAAGCCAAAGCTAAAGCACTGAAAATAGGGAAACAGATATCAATATGTAAAAGATGACAACATTTAAACAAAAAAGAGGGACTTAAAAAATGTAGACATAGATTTTTCATATGGAGAGGAAGTCAAAGCGATATAAAGAAATAAAAAAAACTGGTTTAAATTTAGAAAAATAGAGGTAAATATTAAGGTAACCACAAAGGAAACTAACCACCCTACACATCAAAATAAAAAAACAAGAAAAATATAAAGACTCAGCAAATACAAAATCAACGACAACGAAAAACATGAAAACAATACATAAAGAAAAATGACTCAGCACAGAAAATTCAGTGGAACAAAAAAAAAATTGTCATCAACCCAAAAAAAAAAGACATAAAAATGACAGCACTAAGCTCATACCTATCAATAATTACACTGAATGTAAATGGACTAAATGTACCAATAAAGAGACAGAGAGTGGCAGAATGGATATAAAAACACAATCTGTCTATATGCTGCCTACAAGAGACACACCTTAGACTTAAAGACACAAACAAACTAAAACTCAAAGGATAGAAAAAATATATCAAGCAAACAACACT
>NW_004445184.1:0-1274 GCF_000243295.1 Trichechus manatus latirostris | reverse complement strand
ACCTATACAATGAAAACTACAAGACACTACTGCAAGAAACCAAAAGAGACCTGCATAAGTGGAAAAACATACCTTGCTCATGGATAGGAAGACTCGACACTGTGAAAATGTCAGTTCTACCCAAAGCCATCTACAGATAATGCAATCCTGTTCCAAATTCCAATGGCATTTTTTAATGAGATGGAGAAACAAATCACCAACATCATATGGAAAGG
The DNA here is from genome assembly GCF_000243295.1 of Trichechus manatus latirostris. NCBI lineage: Eukaryota > Metazoa > Chordata > Mammalia > Sirenia > Trichechidae > Trichechus > Trichechus manatus. Next base: position 1,059 of record NW_004445184.1, on the reverse strand, counting down.
GAAGAGGCTCCAGATAAGTAAAGCATTACTCAGGAAGAAGAACAAAGTGGGAGGCCTCACACTACCTAATTTTAGAAGCTATTGTACCACCACTGTAGTCAAAACAGCCTGGTACTGGTACAACAACAGATACGTAGACCAATGGAACAGATTGAGAATCCAGACATAAATTCATCCACCTATGGGGCAGCTGATATTTGACAAAGACCCCAAGTCTATTAATTGGGGAAAACACAGTCTCTTTAACAAATGGTGTCGGCATAACTGGTAGCTGTCTGCAAAAAACTGAAACAAGATCCATACCTCACACCATGCACAAAAACTAACTCAAAATGGATCAAAGACTTAAATATAAAATCAAACATGATGAAGATCATGGAATAAAAAATAGGGACAACACTAGTAGCCCTAATACCTGGCATAAACACAATTCTAACCATAAGTAACAATGCACAAACACTAGAAGAGAAACTAGATAACTGGGAGCTCCTAAAAATCTAACACTTATGCTTATCAAAAGACTTCCCCAAAAGAGTCAAAAGACAACCTACAGACTGAGAAAAAATTTTTGTCTATGACAAATCTAATCAACATCTAATCTCTAAACTCTACAAGATACTGCAAAACCTCAACAACAAAAAGACAAATAACACAATTAAAAAATGGGCAAAAGATATGAACAGGCACTTCACCAAAGAAGGCATTTAGACGGCTATCAGACACATGAAGAAACAATCATGATTATTAGCCATTAGAAAAATGCACATCAAAACTACAATGAAGTTCCGGCAAAATGGCACGCTAGGTAGAAGCACAATGCCATCCCTCCACAGCAAAGATCCAAAAAACTAAGCCGAACAGAGAAAAAAACAATCCTGAAACCCTAAAACATCAAATGAAGAGATAAAGAACTCAGCCAAGCACCAGATGGAGTGAGAAAACTGACAGAGAACGGAGAGCAAGGAGAGATTCATGCAGAGGTCCCCTACCAGCTAACGCAGTGCGGATCTGCCATCTTGGACTCCTATCAGAGACCAGCAAACAGGGGTACAAGAAAGC
>NW_004445183.1:0-7812 GCF_000243295.1 Trichechus manatus latirostris | reverse complement strand
TTATCATGTCAGGCATTATTTCATTTAACACTCACAGCAACCATGTGTCACAGAAAGCTGATTGCTAGACTGCTTGATATTTAGGAAAATTGTTCTCATAGTCTAGCGAACCTAGGAATGAGTGTCTGTTGACCCAAGCAATTCTTGTATCACACAGCAGCACCTGAGTAGGAATTAGTGACAAAATGTCTTGCATTATTCTAGTTAATTCTCCTAGGGAAGGAATCAGGCACAGGGCAGTGGGCATTGGACTTGGCACTAGATGCCAGTGTTCTTGTCCCAGATTTGCCTGTGGGACCAGGAGTCTTTGACTAGGCTAGTGAAAAATGTTTCTATTACTAAATCCTACCCTTGTGTGATATACTTTGAGTGATACAAGTCAATTCACCCCCCAGAGTCCCATTGTGCCTCTCTGTAAAATGGGGCCATAAGTATCCACTTTAGAGGAATGTAACACTGTTTGGTAAACTGTAGAAAAGTATAAATGCAAAATATTACTTAGAGAAAGAATTAGCAAGTTTTTCTGTAAAGGGTCAGATAGTAAACGGTTTGGGCTTTGTAGGCCATGTGGTCTCTATTTCAACTACCCATTCTGCTGTTGTAGCAGGAAAGCTGCCTTAGACAATAGAAAACGACTGAGTGTGGCTGTATTCCAATAAAGCTTTATTTACAAAAACAGGTGTCAAGCCTTGGTATGCCAACCCCTGATTTAGATCTTCATTATTAAGCACCAACTATATGCCAGACATCTGGTAAGCACCGACGAACGTGAGGTAAACAGGGCTCAGTATATATCCTTGAAAAGTTCCCAGCCTTGTGGGGAAGTCAGGCATATAAACAGGTAATCAAAATGCAAGGTTATAAGTGCTACATAGACGCATGAATGGAGTGTGTTTGTTTTGTGACAAAAAGGGTCCCTGTTGTTTGCTGTGATGAGGGTTCTGCTTCTATCTTATGAAGAGTCTTTTCGCTCCAATTAATCTCGTCAAATTCATGGATAAAGATGGATTCATGTTTATGTCCACCTGCCTCCCCCAGTAGTCAAATTCATGGATAAAGTTTTCACATATATCTTTTGTTTATCATAATTATATTCTGAGACTTAAAATAATGTTCAGAACAAATGAAATTTTTAGTGAGACATTTCTCTTGGGTCCATCCTCAAGTCCCCTGTAAGGAAAATTGAGCTCTGTATAGTCTTCCTTTCTGTCAGTGGATTTCCTCCAAACACTATAGTGGCAAGAGAACCAGAGGCAGATGTACTCAGAATCCTGGCCCTACTTTTTCATTCACTAGTTGTGTGCTGAGAGCAGGTCCCTTGATCTCAGTAGTCTTTAGTTACCCTGTTGCAGTGTGAGGGATCCAGCTAGATGATTTCTAACTCCCTTCCATCTCTGCATCTGTGGTTGGCACATAAATATGCAATATGCACCGGATGTGCTTTTCACTTGAACTTTCTGTGCCTCTGTTTCATCCTGTGCAATGATGGCTGGGGTGGATTAGGGGATCTCAAAGCTGTCTTTGAGTTTAGTTGTACTTAGAGGCTAAGGTTGCCTATTTGCAGGGTATATTCTATTTTAGGATGTACTTGGAGTAAATCCCAAGGGGAGGGGCTGTGGCCAGATGGAGAACTAGGGAAAGTGAGAGTCCTGAGTGCAGCTGCCTAATTTGTGAAGGCTTCTGTCTTAGTTATCTAGTGCTGCTGTAACAGAAATACCACAAGTGGATGGCTTCAACAAACAGAAATTTATTTTCTCACAGTTTAGGAGGCTAGAAGTCTGAATTCAGGTTACCAGCTCTATGGGAAGGCTCTCTCTCTGTCAGGTCCTTCTCTCTTCAGCTTGCTTCCTGGTTCCTTGGAGATCTCCATGTGGCTTGGCATCAGTCTCCCCCCATCTCTGCCTCTTACCTTGCTTGTTTAATCTCTTTTATATCTCAAAAGAGATTGATTCAAAATATGCCCTATACTAATCCTGCTCATCAACATAACAAAGACAACCCATTCCCAAATGGGATTATAACCACAGGCTTAGAAGTTAGGATTTACAACACATATTTTTGGGGGACACAATTCAATTCATAACAGCTTTTTATAAGAGGGTTATCAGGTACTGTGGTCATCTCCCGCCAACCTCACTCAGAGGTGTAACTAGGATATGGCAGGTATGGCAGGTATTGTACTGGCCCTGGGGGCGTGGCACCACTGAGAAGTTTCTATTAACCCAGTATGGCCAGCAGGGTATCTAGGGAAAATGGTGCCTATGACAAGCACTGAAATTGTGCCCCTTTCCAAACATCTGGCAACCCTCTTTTAGATAATTTTACCATAATATCAGCTCAAAATTACAAGGCAAGATCGTTAATATTTTAATTAACACATTAGTGTGCTTGAGGAGGCACATTAGGCTGTACCAGGTTAACAGAAAATGCTCAGTGGTGCCACGTATCCAGGGCTGGTGCAACACCCCAGATACGCCACTGACCCCACTCCCCCACCATGCCCCACTCTGGGGCCTATCACCAAGAATGTGTCTAGATGCCTTTTAGGAATCTTATTCTACTCTGGTACTAGCAAAGGAAGTCAGGAGGCAAGCAGGCAGGCAGAATTGTATATGGAGTAACTTCTGTGTGCAACACCCTGTTCTAGAAAGATAGTATAGTATAGTGATTAAGGTCATGGCCTCTTTGGCCAGACTGCTTAGATTCAAATTCCAACTCTACTAGTTAGTGGCTATGAAGAACCAATGCAAATCATTTAACCTTTTGGTACCTCAGCTGACCATCTTTAAAATGGGAATGACAATAGTATCTGCCTCATAGGTTGTTTTGAGGACTAAATGAATAAAGAGGACTAAATGTGTGAAAAACTTAGTGCACTGCCTGGCACTTGTAAGTGTAAGAGTTATTATTATTGTATTGAGTGGGACAGATAGCTTACTTAGAGAAACAGAACTTGTGGATGAGGGTGGAAGTGTGAGACAGTGGTGAGGGCCCTGCATGGTCTGGGAGGCAGGAGGACCAGGTTTTTATTCCTGGCTTGCTGCTGACTTGCTGTGTGAAATTGGTGAAGTCTCTGCTGCTCGTTGGTTCTAATTTCCCAGCTAGATCATCTTTCCAGTTTCTTCCAACTGGAACATTTTTCTGAGTCAAATAGATTCTGTGCAGCTATTCACATTAGTTACAGGAAGGACACAGAGTAAAGGCATGATCAAGGTCAGGTGAAATTGACCTTGAAGACTGGAGGAGGATGAACAAACAGAACCTGAGCTAGCAAGCTGGCCCCTGGCAAAACCACCAAGAAAGTAGAATCTGTCTTTAGGGCTCTTGGCTTAGTGTGCCCACTTTCCCCTTTCTTCCCTTCCCCTCCCCTCAGCCTGTGAATGTCAACCTGCCTTCTTGCTTCTCTCCCTCTTAGCAAACCCTGCTCAGGCTGTGCAGAGCAGGGGGTGCAAAGAGCACTGGATGGAGAGAGTGATGAGTGAGCTCCCAGTTCTAGATCCAGCTGCTCTGGGAAGCATTCTTGGGGGGCCCCTAATCCTCTCTGTCTGCCTCTACCCATCCCCCAACACCCTCCCAGTCCACTGTCCCCTCCCCCCTTCCCTCTAAGCTTCTACTGCCCTGTGTTTATCTCTATTACAGCACTTATCAGGCTGTATTGTAATTGTTTGTGTCCACCTGTCTCCTCCCATTTTAATTGTTAATGTCTACCTGTCTCCTCCCCATAGCCTGTGAGTTCTGGTGACTAGTTGTGTGTGTCTGATTCATCTTAGTGTTGTCTAGTACCCAGTCAGGGAGTCAGTGCTGAGCAGGTGTTCGGGTGGGTGAGTTCACTAACTGCTGGTTTTCTGAGTGAATGGAAGAGTGAATGAGAGAGGGAGACATGGACTGGATCCCTACCTGCAGCTCCCTTGGCTTTGTGGCTTAGGTAAAACAGATGTTTTCTCAGGATCTGCAGTGACTCCCTGTAAAATAAGAGGATCAAAGTGAAGGACTTCTGAGGTATCTTTCAGCTTTTTCTTTCTTGGCTTTTTAAAATGGATCTGATAATAACAGTTCAGTTATGCCCCTCTCAAGTGGATTTGCATTTAAATAAGAATTAAAGCTTCCCTTGGTACATAGGTTAAGCTGTGATGTTCTCTAATTCAGCTTCTAAACCCCAATTCTAAACTTACTTTACCTTATCTGTTGCCGTGGAGTCAATTTAGACTCATAGTAACCCTATAGGACAGAGTAGAATGCCCCATAGGGTTTCCAAGGAGCGGCTGGTGGATTCAAACTGCCAACCTTTTGGTTAGCAGATGAACCCTTAACCACTGCGCCACCAGGGCTCCGATTGTGAACTAGTGAGGTCCAAATTAATGTGTTTTTGCTCTAGAAACATCCTAAAGATTTGGTGGCCCAGTGGCAGCAAATTGTGTTCCATATATTTGTTATAAATCTGTAAAGAGCCCTGTATATGGCTTTGCCTAATGCGAGCTCTTCTCTCTTTTTCTTTCTCTCTCTTTCTTTCAGCTGAAAATAACTGACCAACCCTCCCTTTCTGCCTTGGTGGCCCCATCCCCTGCTGTGACCATGGAGACTCTCAGCAGCTTCCCGACTGCCTCCCTCTCTGAGTTGGTGCCCAGTGGATACCTAGTTCAGGTCTTCCCAGGCCATCCTGAGGTAGAAGGCTTGGCCGGGGACTTGGAGCTGGAGGAGCTGGAGAAGTCTGAGCAGTGTGACCAGGGTGAGTTGAATCTCAGGGAAGAGGGTGGCCAGCATAAGAAGAAAACCAAAATCAACAAGATCTGGAATTTTCTGAGTGGCAGAAAAGGGAACTTGAGCCAGGGGAAGCGGCCCTAATCCATGACTTTACTGGGACATATCTCCAGGCTCTCTAAGGTGAATCCCAAAGTCACATTCATGGATCGAATGAAGTCCTTCAAGAGGCTGAAGCCTTCGACTGGGGCCTCCAAGAATACTCCCCCTAGGTGTGGCAAAGCCCAGAAGCCTCAGGAGATCCCAGATATCTACTGGATGGGAAAGGTAGAGGAGGCCCGGAAACTCTTCCACCACTCCTACGCTGGCCACACAAAGGGCCTAGAGCCCTTCCTCCCAGACTTGCAGGTGCATGCTTCTAGCAGAGTAAACCAGATGGTATTGGCCTTCAATGACTTTGGTATCCAGGTAGAGGAAAACCCCTGGGAGGATATGGCCCCTGCGCCGCCCAGTGGCGTCAAGCGGTACAGGAACTACCTTAAAACTATGTTCCCGAGGGGACGAGAGGCCCTGCGCACTACGGCAGGCAACACCAGAATCCAGGAGCTGGAGGCCACCATCGAGGGTTCCGCCTTGGAAGGGAACGTGGAGGGCAACCATGAAGAGAACCCTGAGCACCCACGCCAAGAAAAAAGCTGCAACTTTCGGCAGTGTCGTCAAGCTCTTTAGCAACGTGGCTGAGGTAGCCCACAAGTGGCGGGCATTCTCCTGTGATGATTCACAGTTGAGGCTCTGCTGGAGCTGCAAGGCCTACTTTGGCAGCGGTGGCAATGGCTTCATCCTGTAAGATGCTGCCTCCCGGGCCTTCTTCCCACTCGACCTGCCCTTCCGGGCCCCCCGAGGCCGCACTGTGCTGCAACGCAGAGCTGAGGCACCAGCATTACCACTGCAAGGCCTCGCAGTCCTCATGCACCTTCGAGATGAGCATCCAGGGCAAGGAGACATCAGTCCAGGCTCTCGCAGGACCCTGAAAGGCTACTACTTCGGCCTTGACTTTGGCCATTTTCGAGTTCCAGGACAACCTAACACCTCAGCATGGTGGAGGAAGCCACAACCACCACTAACACCCCACCTTTACCAGAGAGCACTCCTCTGAGGAGCTTGAAGAAGACACTGCGACAGTTGTCAGCTTCCTCAAGGAAGATGACGGCACCAGTGCATCCCTTGAGCTGGGCGCCCATGCCAGGAGGATCACTACTGAGGCTGTCATGGAAAAGCTGGAGAAGCCCAGCAAGATGGAGGAGCAGGAAGCCTGCAGCAAATCTGAGGGGTCCAGCCAGGCCTTACAGTCCCAGAAGCCCAACTTGGGCATGAGTGCAGCAGGTACCAAGGGTAAGACCTTCCCTGGAGTCCATGCTCAGGTAAGGTGGTAACTAGCTTTTCCAAATCATCGTTTAAAACACTCATGACCCCAGAAACCAGCTAAGTTCCCATGAGCTCTGCCTCTGCCAGGAATGTCCCCAAAGGAATGCTCCCCACCAGTCAGGTGAAAGGTACTTGACTGATCCTAAAACCCCAGTAGATTTTTGCCCCTTCCCCAAGTTGAGTTCCTGCAGTCACATCTCAGTTTAGCCCTGAACCATGCACTGAAGCTCTAGGAATGGCAGGAGAGTGACCAGGGTCATTTAAAGATGCTCACGATAACAATGGTCTGTCTACTCTTTTCCTTATTTTCTCTATATTGGCCCCCTCCACTTCCAACAGAAATGATGCCCAGAGAAATGCCCAGAGACTGGGGTCAAGGAAAACCTCCAGGCCGAGTGTCAGGAGACCTGGATTCGTGTCCCAACTCTGTCCTGTGACTGGATGATTTTGAGGCAAGTCCCTTCATCTCGCTGGGCCTCAGTTTCCCTATGGAAGGAAGGGGCTGTTTTGTGTCTATCTCTAGGCACCTTCTGGTAATAACACTGTGTTATAATGACCTGAAGAATGTAGGCTGAGAATAGCTCGCTAACTTTCTTCTCCCAGTATTCGTGAATGGTTGCTATATATCCAGCATTGTGATATAGCATTTCCATTTAATTCTTAGAACAACCTTGTGAGGTGGGAGTGCTTATCCTCATTTTACCAGTGAGAAAACTGAAGCTGAGAGATTGAGTGACTTATCCAAAGTCATACAAATTGTGACAAAATTTGGGTTCAGATCTCACTTTTGACTCTAAGTCTAGTCTGGTTGTCTATAGTTTTCAGAGGGTTTGATTTGAGTGGTGACAAGCAGCTGCTTGCCACACCGCCATTCATGGGCAAAAAGAAATGTGCTAGAATTGTAGTAGGAGAAATGTTGAATAGACACAAGAAGGAACTCTCTGGCGTTCAGACTTAAGAATGTGTTCATAATGAGGTGTGCTATAGTTTCTCCAGATAATTTTAGGGCAAAACATTTTTTAAAGGTTGTTGTTAGGTGACATCAAGTCAGTTCCAACTCACAATGACCCTATGTACAACAGAACGAAACACTGCCCGGTTCTGCACTATCCTCACAATTGTTGTTATACTTGAGCCCATTGTTGCAGCCAGTGTGTCAATCCATCTCTTGAGGGTCTTCCTCTTTTTTGCTCACCCTCTACTTTACCAAGCGTGATGTCCTTCTCCAGGGACTGGTGCCTCCTGATAACGTGTCCAAAGTACGTGAGACCAAGTCTTGCCATCCTCTGTTCTAAGGAGCATTCTGGTTGTACTTCTTCCAAGACAGATTTGTTCCTTCTTCTGGCCGTCCATAGTACCTTCAATCTTCTTCGCCAACATCATAATTCAAAGGTATCAATTCTTCTTCGGTCTTCCTTATTCATCATCTAGCTTTCTCATGCATGTGAGGCGACTGAAAAATACCATGGCTTAGGTCAGATGCACCTTAGTCCTCAAAGTGACGTCTTCACTTTTGAACACTTTAAAGAGGTCTTTTGCAGCAGATTTGCCCAACGCAATATATACGTCATTTTATTTCCTGACTGCTCCTTCCATGAGCGTTGATTGTGAATCCAAGAAAAATGAAATCCTTGACAACTTGAGTATTTTCTCCATTTATCATGATGTTGTTTATTGGTCCAATTGTGA
>NW_004445182.1:5911-7826 GCF_000243295.1 Trichechus manatus latirostris | reverse complement strand
CAGAGGAGTCCGAGTCAGGGTGAAGAAGGGTGGGGGGTGGGAAAGCGTATATCGCAAATTACTGGTTGTTTTGTCTCCCGCTGGATGCTCCGTGAGGCTGCTTTCTCATACCCCCTGTTTGTTGGTCTCTGATAGGAGTCCAAGATGGCGGATCCACGCTGCGTTAGCTGATAGGGAACCTCTGCATGAATCTCTCCTCGCTCTCCGTTCTCTGTCAGTTTTCTCACTCCAGTTGGTGCTTGGCTGAGTTCTTTATCTCTTCATTTGATGTTGTAGGGTTTCAGGATTGTAGTATTCTCTGTTCGGCTTAGTTTTTCAGATCTTTGCTGTGGAGGGATGGCATGGTGCTGCTGCCTAGAGCGCCATTTTGCCAGAACTCTCAGACATTTCTTGTTTTTGATGACCTTGAAAGTTTTGAGATGTACTGGCCAGATATTTTATAGAATGTTCATCAATTGAAATTTATCTGATGCTTTTTTTCATGGTTAGATTGGGATTATGGGTTTTGAAGAAGACTGCAGAGGTAAAGTGTCATTCTTATCAAATCACGTCAAGCGTACATTCTATCAGCATAAAATCACTTTTGGTGACAAATTTGATCGTATGACTAAGGAAGTATTTGGCAGGTTTATCCATGGTATTATTTCTCTGTTATTTCCCTCCTTCCTGTATTGTATTCTTTTGAAGGAAGTCATAATGTGCAGTCCACATTTAAGGAGTGGGGAGTTGTGTAACGCTTCCTTCAGGGAGGAGTATCTACATAAATTATTTGGAATATGTCTGAATAGATGATTTATCTATTCTCCCACATTTACTTATTTATTCATTGATTTTTTTATATGAATATGTACTCGAGGTTCATTAATATTTATTTTATACTTTGGGCCATAATCCAATCCTACTTTATTTTGTTGCTCAAATTGTTCCAGTGTTGCCATTGGGAGCTCTTCTAGCTGTCCCCTGTGTCCTTTTGACATACTCTTTAAAAAAAAATCCTTATTTTTTTTAACACTACAAGACATTCTAGGATCATTTTGTGTATTTCTTTCCCCCATACTAGAATCAGTCTCTCTCCAAGGCTCCCTATTACCTTTTATTGGAGAATAAGTGTGTAATGATATCGTTTGTGTTTTTATTTGCATTTCTCTAATGACAAATAGCCTTGAACATCTTTTCGTATGCTTGTTTTCCATCTGTACATCTTCGTTAGTAAGGTCTCTGTTTGGATTTTCTGCCCATTTTTAATTGAATCTTTTTAAATACAGATTTTTAAGAATTCTTTGCATATTTTGAATACAAGTCTCCTATTCTGTGCCTTGTCTTTTCATTTGTTTAACAGTAACTTTTGCAGAGCAGAACTTTTCCATTTTAATAAAATAAAACATATCAATTTCTTTCTTTCATAATCATGCTTTTGGTGTTGTATCTAAAAACACATCACCATATTCAAGGTCATATAGATTTTTCTCCTGTGTTCTTGTAATTTTTTTTTTTTTTAGTTTTGTGTTTTTCTTTTAGGCCTATGATTTACTTTGAGTTAGTTTTTGTGAAAGGTGTAAGATCTGTGTCTAGGTTCATTGTTTTGCAAATGAACATCCAGTTGTCTCGGGACCATTTGTTGAAGACTACCTTTTCCCATTACCTTTACGCCTCTGTCAAATATCAATTGACTATATTTGTGTGGGTCCATTTCTGGACTCTCTGTTCTGTTCTGTTGATTTATGTGTCTGTGTTTCTGCCAATATCAGACTGTCTTGATTACTACAGTTTTATGTTAAGTCTTTAAATAAGGTAGTGTGATTCCTCCAACTTTCTTCTTCTTCTTTTGTGTTGCATTGACTATTCAAGGTCTTTTATCTTTCCGTATAAATTTTAGAATATGATTGCCGATATCTACAAAATAGCTTACTGTGAT
>NW_004445182.1:1845-5589 GCF_000243295.1 Trichechus manatus latirostris | reverse complement strand
AAGTGATCTCAGGGTATAGGCTTGGTTCTAGGTTTAAAGAGTGTTTTAGAGTGATAGTCTCAGGGGTCTTCTGTTCTCTACTTTTCCAGTTGTCTAGTGTTTTTTTTTTTTTTTTTGTTTGTTTGTTTTTTAATAAGAATTTGAGTTCTGCTCCACATTTTTCTCCCATTCTATCTGGGACCAACTATTGTCGCCCCTGTCAGGATGGTCAGTGGTGGTATCCAGGCACCATCTATTTCTTCTGGTCTCAGCATAGATGAGATTCTGGATCTTGTAAACTTGTTTGTTCACTGTGCTTTTGGTTGTCTTCTTACTGTTTTGCTTTGGCAAGTTGACGTCTGTAGATGTGTCTTTGATGACTACTCACAAGTTTTTAAGACCCCGGAGGGTACTCACTTCACTAAGATGCAGATCATGATTTTTGTGAACTATATTATGCCAATTGACTGAGTTGTCCCATAAGACTATGGTCCTAAGCCTTCAAACCCAGAAAACCAATGTTTGAAGATGTTTGGTTATGCTTAAGTAGTAACTGCATTTGTGTCTTCAATGAGTATATGTACCTGCACACACATGAGTGTTTTTGCAAGTACCTATAAATATTTCTATCTGTTCTCACCTATGAATGCATCTGTACTTACCTGTACTCATTTTTTCCTATACTCATCCATAAGTGCTCAAATGCCTGTTTTCACTTTGGTTGTGCTGTGCTCACTACATCCACATTTGATGTCACTTTTTCCCCATTGCCAAAATTAATTAGTCTCTACTCCATAAAACGTGCTTTCTCCACTCCCTCTCTTCCTGGTAACCACCAATGAAGATTGGTTTCTCTCTATGTATCTATTCTTGTCTTCTTATAAAAAAGGCATCATGTAGTATTTGTCCTTATATCCTTGATTTGTTTCACTTAGCACTATGCCCTCCTATGTTATCATATGCTTCATGGACTTATCATTGTTCTTTATGATACCATAGTATTCTATTGTATGTATGTACCACAGTTTGCTCATCCATTCATCTATTAATGAACATTTCATTTGTTTCCATCTATTTGCTATTGTGAATGAGGTAACCATGAGCATAGTGTACATATGTCTGTTCATGTCATTATTTTTAAGTCTCTAGGGTGTATACCTGGGAGTGAGATTGCTGGATCACAGGGTAGTTCTATTTCTAGTTTTTTGAGAAAGCGCCATACCGTTTTCCATAGTGGTTGTACCACTTTACAGTCCCACCAGCAATGGATAAGTGTTCCAATCTCCTCATATCTTTGCCAACACACTTGCTGTTATCTATTTGGTTTTGTTTTGTTTTTCTTAAGAGTGCCTTTTTAGCCAGGGTAAGATGTATTTCACTGTAGTTTTAATTTGCATCTCTTTAATGGCTAATGATCGTAAACATCTTTTCATATGCTTGTTGGCTGCTTGGACCTCCTCTTTGGTGAAGATTCTCTTCATGTCCTTTGCTCATTTTGTGATTGGGCTGTTTCTGTTTTTGTTGTTGAGTTGTTGTGGTTTTCTGTAGACTTTAGAGATTAGACCCTTTTGGGTAAATAATTACAGAAGATTTTTCCAAGTCTGTAGGTTGTCTACTCTTAATAATGTCTTTTGATGAGCATAAGTTTTCAATTTTTATGAGGTCCCATTTATCTATTTTGTCTTCTATTTGTGCACTTGTTGTAATGTTTGCTATTCTATTTTTACGAAATATTGGGTCCCATGGTTTTCTTCCTATGTTGTCTTCCAGGAATTTTATGGTTTTAGATTTAACATTTAGGTCTTTGAAGCTTGTTGCAATTTTGATTGGGATTGTATTAGATGTATAAATCAAGCTGAAGAGAAATGAGATCTTAAAATATTGAGTCTTCCAACTTATAGCCATCGAGTACCTCTCATCATGGAATATTTCATTATTTTTTATAGTTTTCTGCATTCAGATTCTTTACATATTTTATTAGATTTATGCCCGAATATTTCATTTTTGTACTATTGTAAATGACAAAATTATTTCAGAATTTCAAATTTCAATTTTCATTGTCGGTATATATATATAGGAAAACAATTGGCTTCTGTATGTTGATCTCGTATCCTGCAACCTTTCTATACTTGGTTATTAGTTCCAGGAATTATTTGTCAGTTTTTTTGGGGGGCGGGGTTCTACATAGACAATCATGTCATCTATGAATAAAAGCAGTTTTATTTCTTCCTTTCCGATATGCATGGCTTCTATTTCTTTTTCTTGTTTCATTGTACTATGTAGGACTTTCAGTATGACTTTGAATAGGAGTGATGAGAGAAGTCATTCTTGACTTTTTCTCAGTATTAGAGGGGATATGTCCAGTTAAACTCATTAAAGTGATTTTAAACTGTAAGTATTTTGTAGATATTATGTTGTCAAGTTTAGAAAATTTTTCTTTGTTTCTAATGCTCAGTTTTTTTTTATATCAATATTGTTGTATTTGTCAAATGCTTTTTCTGTATCAATTGATATGATTACACAGCTTTTCTTCTTTAGCTTGTTGATAAGTAAAATCTTCTTTGATATATCAAAAGTTTTTTTTTTTTAATTGTAGAGGTCTTGCACATCTTTTGTTAAATTTATTTCTAAGAATTTTGTTTGACTTTCAGGAAACATGGTGCTATAGACATAACCACTGCGCCGTCCCTCAGCAACAAAGACCCAAAAAGTAAGTCAAACATAGACCAACGTCAATCCTGGAACCCTAAACATCAAATGAAGAAATAAAGAACTCAGCTAAGCACTGAGTGGAATAAGAAACTGACAGAGAACAGAGAGCGAGGAGAGATACGTGCAGAGGTCCCATATCAGCTAATGCAGCACAGATTTGCCATCTTGGACTCCTGTCTGAGATCGACGGAAATGGAGTACAGGAAAGCAGCTTCACAGAGCTCCCAGCAGGAGACAGAACGAGTAGACAGTGATATATGTTTTCCCACCCCCTCACCCTTCTTCACCCTGACTTGGCCACCTCTGCTTCCTGTGACCACAGTCTCTTGGCCAGGAGGCACTGGCTTCAGCCCTGTGCCACTTGGATTCCACTTGCCCACACTGGTCAGCACCCTGAGTGCCGTTTGTTTGTTGCTGGTGTTACTTTTTTCCACTTCTTTTGGTTTCTTCCATACCTCTTACCACATCCCTCTCCTTTCTCTCAAATACCTAGTCTGTGTGCCATTTTTGCTTCTTCTTGAAAGGCTATGAAATGCTGCTCAACTGTGGAACTGCTTCCCTGCCCGCACCACTACGCTGGTGGGATCCCTGGGGCTTTTTTTGTTTGTTTTGATTTATTCTGTTTTTCTTTATTTGTTTGTTTTCTTTCTCTTTTCTCAGCTTGGGAACCCCTTATAGCCAGGCAGTACCGCGCAGCTTAGAAACTACTCCCTTACTCTGTGCAGAAGCACAGGGACATCCCTGGGGGGATTTCTTTTTTCTTGTTTTTTGGTTTTGTTTTCTTTTCTCTCTTATTCCCTTTTTACCTTTCTTCATTTCCAGTCTCTCTCTATTTATTCTTTTTTTCTTTTATGCTTTTTCTTTTTTTTAGTTTTATTTTTCCCCATTTCTCAGTCTCTAATCTCTCCACTCCAGTAACAAGCTCCTTAGCACTCTTTTATGTTTATGTATATGTTTTTGACTCCTGTTCCTCTCTCCTCTCTCTCATCTTTCTGATACCCAGCTTAGCTCTACACATCACAATCTACCCCCTCCTTCCTGCCTACTTGGACC
>NW_004445182.1:0-1058 GCF_000243295.1 Trichechus manatus latirostris | reverse complement strand
GGAGTTCCAGAACAAGGGGAGAAAACAGAAAACACTCAGAGGATCATTGAAGAATTGCTGACAGAAAACTTCCACAATATCATGAAAGATGAAAAGCTGATCATTCAAGAAGCTCAACGAACCCCATATAGAATAGACCCCAAAAGAAAATCACCAAGGCATATCATAATCACACTCGCTAAAATCAAAGACAAAGAATCCTGAGAGCACCTCGAGAAAAACAAAAAGTCACATACAGAGAAGAAACAATAAGACTAAGCTCAGATTATCTGGCAGAATCCATGCAGGCAAGAAGGCAACGGGATGACATATATAAAACTTTGAAAGAAAAAAAATTGCCAGCCAAGAATAATCTATCCTGCAAAAATCTCATTCAAATATGATGGTGAAATTAGGTCATTTCCAGATAAACAGAAATTAAGGGACTATGTAAAACCAAACCAAATTTACAAGACTTATTAAAGGGAGTCCTTCGATCTGAGAACAAACAACATCAGACCACAGGCTGAATATAGGACTCAGGATTGTATCAGCCAGATATCTACCTAGGAAATTAACTCTTAAGGACTACCCAAAACCAAAAGAATTACAACAGGGAACCAGAGAGGTTAATCTGTAAATCACAACAGCATCAGAACAATAAAATAGGGAATAAACAGTGTACATATAGAACCTTCTAATGGAAAGGAAGGCAAGGTGATACCAAGTAATAATAGACTGGTTGAAACCTAGGAAGATAAGGGTAAATTTCAAGGTAATCACAAAGAAAGTTAACAAACCTACTCATCGAAATAAAGAAGAAAAACATAAAGTCTCAGTAAAAACAAAATGTACAAAAGCAAAAGAAATGAAAAAAAAATCTGCAAACAAAAGGAACTCAGCACAGGAGAGTAAGAGGAACAAAGAAAATGTAGGCACCACAAAAAAAGCACTACAAATTGCAATCCCACTCCTAGTAATATATCCTAGAGTATGAGAGCCATCACATGAATAGACATATGCACATCCATTCATTGCAGCACTGTTCACAGTGGCAAAAAGATGGAAACAGCCTAGAT
>NW_004445181.1:6517-7818 GCF_000243295.1 Trichechus manatus latirostris | reverse complement strand
CCTGAGACCCCTGGCCGCCCCCGCAGGAGATCGGAAGCCCTGGGTTCACCCAGAGGTGAGAGGACAGCAGCAAGCTGACCTCAGTGGCTGCTGACGCCAGCGGGGGGCCGGGCGGGCGGGGGCTTCACGGAGTACGGAGTGCTTTCTGAAAATAATTAACTAGTCTTCCCAAAGAGCGAGTGCATGGGGTTCCTGGGGGGCCATAACAAATGCCACAGACTGGGCAGCTTAAAGCAAAAGAAAGGTGCTCTCTGCTAGCTCTGGAGGCCAGAAGTCCAGAGCCGGGGCGACAGCAGGGTGGGCTGCTTCCGACGGGCCCAGGGGAGGCTCCTTGCGGCCTCTCCCAGCCTCTGGTGTCCTGGCGATCCTTGCTTCCCCGGCATGTGGTAGAGCATCACGCCAACCTCCGGCTCCACGGTCAGCTGGCCGTCTTCCCTCCGTGAGTCTGTCTAAATCCCCCTCTCCTTTCTTTCATCAGGCCACCCGTCACTGGATTTAGGGTCCACCCTACCTGGTGGCATGGTGGTTAAGGGCTCGGCTGCTAACCAGAAGGTCAGCAGTTCAAACCCACCAGCGGCTCCTTAGAAACCCTCCTATAGGGTCGCTATGAGTCGGAATCGACTCGACAGCAACGCGTTTAGTTTTTTTTTGGTTTTTCAACCTAGGGGGCTCATCTTCCAGCACTACACCAGGCAACATTCTGTTGTGATCCATAAGGTTTTCATTGGCTGATTTTTCAGAAGTAGATCACCAGGCCTTTCTTCCTAGTCTTATCTTCACCAGGAAGCTCTGCTGAACCCTGTCCACCATGGGTGACCCAGCTGGTATTTGAAATACTGGTGGCTTAGCTTCCAGCATCCCAGCAACGCACAAGTCACCACGGTACGACACACTGACAGAGGGGTGGTAGAATACTAGAGTTACACCCCCCAAATAGGACTAAGAGTTTTAAAAAAGGAAAACGAGCGAGTGAGAAGGTGACAGCCACCTAAAAACGAGACTTCAGGCAGGTGAGGACCAGAGAGCAAGGCCGTGATAAAAACGTTACCTATATAAGGAGGTAATGAGATTCTGTCGCGACCCAGAAGGCTTCACTTACAATTAGAACAACATTCCTTAGAATCGAGGATGGCGAGGCTTAGACTCACTCACTTTGGATACACCACCAGGGAGGACGAATCGCTAGAGAAGGCCGTCTTGTTTGGTGAAGTAGAGGGTCAACGAAAACGAGGAAAACCCTCCATGAGATGGACCAGCGCGATGGCCGCAACAATGGGCTCAAACACACCGACAGTGAGGAC
>NW_004445181.1:3226-4104 GCF_000243295.1 Trichechus manatus latirostris | reverse complement strand
CCTTCCCCTGGAGCTGGCACCCTAAATTTGGACTTCTAGCCTCCTAGATTGTGAGAGAATAAATTTCTGTTTGTCAAAGCCATCCACTTGTGGTATTTCTGTTATAGCAGCACTAGATGACTAAGACAACTAGCATCATCTGGGAACTTGTTAGAAATGCAGATTCTCAGCAGGGGCTCAAACCAGAAGTGATTGGTTCCAAGCCCTGAAGGGGCCAAGATGGGCAGAGGCCAGCCTGTCCTGAGAAGGGGTCTCGGACGATGTTGCAATGCTATGATGGCCTCAAAGTGCCATCCTCGGGTCTCCGTCTCCCAGCCTCGGTGCTCAGGCTCTCAGCTGCCCACCCACTCCTCCTGCTCCTGGACAGGGATGATGGTTGCAGCCCCTCCTCTGCCCATCCCCCATGCTTCCCGAAATGCAGGCAGACACTCAGGTGATGCCAGGTGATGCTGGTGGCATCCATCATCACCCAGATACAGTGAGAAAGTCACTTCCTCTTCAGTTCTCTCTCCAGCCTCCTGGTCAAACCAAGGAAGTCAAGTCTGGGGCCTGGACAGTCTGCTAATGCAAATAAGGTGCATGGAACCCTCGAGGGGGTGGAGCTATGCAAATAATGTGCCTGTGGCCCAAGGGGATTGGTCAGTTTTGCCATCTCGCTAGACTTAAAAACAGCCAACCTCAGCAGCTGAGTGGGGATCTCACTACCATCAAGAAGAGCTGGGAGCGGAGCACATCCTTTGGACCCAGCGTTCCTGTGCTGAGAACCTCCTAGACCCCGGAGACAGAGTTGTAACACTGGAGGTGGCAGTGATGTATGACAGCAGTGGCGGGGGACCTGCAGGCTAGGCTTGCCAACCCATGGAGGGAGAGAGCTGAGC
>NW_004445181.1:0-1129 GCF_000243295.1 Trichechus manatus latirostris | reverse complement strand
TAAAAAAAATAAGAAACCCAATTCAGCTATAAATACGTTTTATTTAAAAATTAAAACTCTCCACTTGTAAAAAAAATAAGTAAATAAATAATAAGCCCACCGATCCCTGGTGGGTTTTGAACGAGACTGCGGAGTGCTGTCAAGAGCACGCCTCTCAGTTGTCAAATTAAACGCCACAAAGTGTCTGCATTACAGCCTGGCTCACTGCTCCGATGAATCTCAGCCTCCTGTACACACCACTCTCTCTTGGTTTGCACACATTTCTAACAATCCTACTCATCTGGTTTCCTAGGCAACAGAGGACTTGAAACAGAAACAAGTTTTGGGTTGCGTTTTTTCAGATTTCACTGCGGTGAAATATAGCTAACCAAACACTTGCCCTTCTGACCATCCTCACACGAACAATTCACCGACACTCTGTTCACTGTGTGTGCACTGTCCCCACCGTTCACTCCCGATTTTTCCATCACCTTCTAACTCCCCCTCCACGTCCCCCAGCCCGGTAACCACTGACACGCTCTGGCCTCTCTGCATTTGCCTATTGTAGACACTTCAGCTAAGTGGGAGCAGCCAGTACCTGCCCTTTTGTGACTGACTCCTTTCACTGAGCACCACGTGCTCCAAGTTCACCCACGTGGCGGCCCGTATCGGGACTTCATTTCTCTTCACGGCTGAGCAATACTCCACTGCATGGACGGACCACACTGGGTACCCATTCACCCGCTGAGGGACCCGTGGGCTGTTTCCACCTTTCGGTGATTGTGAATATGCTGCAGTGGGCGCTGGTGTACAAGCAAGAAACCAAAACCAAACAAAAAACCCCACCCGCTCCATCAAGTCTCGTGGTGACCCCATGTGTTACAGAGCAGAACTGCTCCATGGGGTTTTCTTGGCTGTAATCTTTATGGAAGCAGACTGCCAGGCCTTTCTTCTGTGGTGCCACTGGGCGAGTTCGAAACGCCAACCTTTTGGTGAGTAGTCAAGCGCAAACCCTTTGTGCCACCCAGGGACTTCAAATAAGAAACAAGGTTTTTTTTTTTTTTAAAAAGGAAATGATAATTGACAACCCCTCCAACAAGATGTTTTTAGAAAAGGAGCTTGGGGCCATAGAGTACAGAGACAAATAGTC
>NW_004445180.1:6520-7794 GCF_000243295.1 Trichechus manatus latirostris | reverse complement strand
TTTTTGTATGTTTATTTTGTGTCCTGCTACTCTGCTGAAGCTTTATATTATTTCCGGTAGTTTTCTCATGGAGTCTTTAAGGTTTTCTATGTATAGTATCATATCATCCACAAATACAGACAGATTTACATTTTCCTTACCAATTTGGATGCTCTTCATTTCTTCTTCTTGCCTTATTTCTCCAGCCAGGACTTCCAGCACAATCTTAAACACAAGTGGTCGTAAAGGACATCCTTGTCTTGATCCTGCTCTCAGGGGAAATGTTTTCAGCCTCTCTCTATTAAGAATGATGTTGGCTGTTGCATTTATATAGATGCCCTTCATTTTGTTAAAGATTTCCCTTCTATACCTATATTATTGAGACTGTTTATCAGGAATGGGTGTCAAATATTGTCGAATGCCTTTTATGTGTCACTTCAGATGATCATGTGATTCTTTCCATTTGTTGAGAATTTTTGCATCTATATTCAGGAGACATATTGCTCTGTAATTTGTTTTGTAGTGTCTTTGCCTGGTTTTCGTAGCAGGGTAATACAGGCTTCATAGAATGAATTCGAAGTATGGCTTCCTTTTCTATGTTCTGAAATAGTTTAAGTGGTACTGGTGTAAGATCGTCTCTGAATGTTCATTAGAATTCTATAGTCAAGCCATCTGAGCCAGGGTTTGTTGTTGTTGTTATTGCTGGGAGTTTTTTTTAAATCACCTTTTCAATCTCTTCTCTTGTTATGGCTATTTTCAGATTTTCAACATCATTTTGTGTTAGTTTGAGTAGGTAGCATGTTTCTAGAAATTTGTCCATTTCCTCTAGGGTCTCAAATTTACTGAAGTATATTTTTTCATAATACTGTGTTCTAATCCTTGTTATTTCAGTTGGGTCTGTTTTAATGTCTCCCATTTCATTTCTTGTATGCATTATTTCTGTCCTCTTTGCTTTTCTTTTGTCAGTCTGGCCAGTGGTTTGTCGATTTTGTTGATCCTTTCAAAGAACTAACTTTGGGTTTTGTTGATTCTTTCTATTGTTTTTCTATTCCCTACAATTATTTCTGCTCTAATCTTTATTATTTCCTTTCTTCTGGTGACTGTGGGCTTCTTTTGCTTTTCTCTTTCTATTTATTTGAGATGTGCAGCTAACTTTTTTTTTTTGTCTTTCCTCCTTTTTGATGTGTCCATCTATTGCTATAAAGTGATCTCTGAACACTGCCTTTACTGTGTCCCAAAGATTTTGAAATGATGCGTTTTCATTCTCTTTTGATTCTAGGAATTTTTTTATTTCA
>NW_004445180.1:2771-5806 GCF_000243295.1 Trichechus manatus latirostris | reverse complement strand
TTTTTGTTTATGGATTTGTTTTTCATTTATTTTGTTTCTGTAGATTTTGTGTTTACTGAGAATTTATGTTTTTCTTCTTTATTTTGGTGAGTAGGTTTCTTAACTTTCTTTATGTTTACCTTGAAATTTTCCCTTATCTTCCTAGGTTTGAACCAGTATGTTATTATTTGGTATTGCCTTGTCTTCCTCTCCATTAGAAAATTCTATACCTACACTATTTATTCCCTCTTTTATTGTTCTGACCATTTTGTCATTTACAGATTAACCTCTCTGGGTCCCTGTTGTAAAGCTTTTGGTTTTGAATAGTCCTTGAGGGTTCATTTCCTAGGTTGGCATCTGGCTGGTGCTATCTTGAGTCCTAGATTCAGGCTGTGGTCTGATGTTGTTTGTTTTGAAACTGAAGGACTCCTTTTAATACTTCTTGTAGGCTCTCTTTGGTGGTTACATAGTCCCTTAATTTTTGTTTATTTGAAAATGTCCAAATTTCACCATCATATTTGAATGAGAGTTTTGCAGTATATATAGGGCCACTATGAGTCAAAATTTACTCAGCGGAAACTGGTTTGGTTTTTTGTTTTTATTATGCTTGGTTGGCAATTTTTTTCTTTCAGGGTTTTATATATGCCATCTCATTGCCTTCTTGCCTGCATGGTTTCTGCCAAATAATCAGAGCTTAGTTTTAATTGTTTCCCTTCCATATATGACTTCTTGTTTTACTTGAGCTGCTCTCAGGATTCATTCTTTGTCCTTGGTTTTTGCGAGTGTGATTGTGATATGTCTTGGTGATTTTCTTTTTGTTTCTATCCTATATAGGGTTCACTGAGCTTCTTGGATGGCCAGCTTTTCAACTTTCATGATATTGGGGAAGTTTTCTGTCGTCAGTTCTTGAATGATCCTCTCTGTGTTTTCTGTTTTCTCCCCCTGTTCTGGAACTCCAATCACTCGAGAATTTTTGCTTTTAATTGTATCCCACGTAAATCTCAGGGTTTCTTCATTTTTTTTTTTTTTAATTTTTCTTCAAACAATGTTGTATCCAAGTATTTGTCTTCAAGTTTGCTGATCCTGTCTTCCATTGTTTCAAACCTACACCTCAGACCTTTTATGACACAGTCCATTTCTGAAATCTTGTAGTTTATCTTCTGGATTTCTAATTGTTTTTGTATGATTTCTAGTTGTGAATTTATTTTGCCAATTTGTTCCCGTATTATTTTCCTGAATTCTTCCTTTTTCCTCATTTTTGTCTGCTTTTTGCTTCAACTCTTGGATAGCTCTGAATATTAGAGATTTGAATTCCCTATCAGGTAGTTCTAGTGCCTTTTCTTCTACTGGAAAGTCATCTGGTGTTTTATTTTGGATGCCTACTGGAACCATCCTGTCTTGTTTTTGTATATGTTTTGATATTGCCTGCTGTCTTCGGGACATTCATTAGTTATTTTCTTCATTTATTGAATGTAGATTTGTTTGTTTCATCCTACTTGTTTGGTTTATTTGTTTATGTCTGAGTATGCTGGCTGTGCGTTCTTTGTTGTTTGCTTGTCTGTGGGCATGATACTTTTTACCTCCTTGTACAATGGGCAGGACCAGTAACCCAGCTATGGTGCAACAGGTCAGGTCTAGCTGAATGGGACAGGCTGCTATGGGTTTTTTTGCGGCGCATACTGGGGCCAACAGGGTGGGCCAAGGGTCAGTGCAGGGCAGGTTCCATTAGGCTGTGCTTATGCTGCTTTAAGGTGTAATGTTCAGCGCATGGTGTAGGTAGGCAGGAGGGAGGGGGAAGTTGTGATGTGTGGAGCTAAGATGGATATAGGAAATAAGAGAGAGAGGAGAGAGAAACAAAAGCCAAAACAAACAAACAAAAATTCCTGAGGAAGCTTGCTGTTGCAGTGGAGTGACGACAAACCAAGAAATGGATAAAAACAAAAAGGAAAAAAGAAAAAAAGAAATAAAAAAAGAAAAGAAATGCCTCCAAGGATTCCACAGGCAACAGAGGAAGTGGCTCCCAGGCCTCCAGGCACAGTCTGCCTAGAATGGGCGGAGATGGCTCATTGTGCCATGTATTCAGGAGACAGGAAGGGAAGCAAAGCAAAGAGAAATGAGAAACTTAGAAATGAAGAAAAACAAAAAGAAAAGAGAAAAGAAAAATAAATTAATTTTAAAAAAAGAAGGAAAAAAAAAGAGAGAAACTCTAGGGATCCCACTATCATGTCTGTGTAGACCAGGGAAGTGGCTCCCAAACCACACAGTACAGCTCAGCTAGAAGGGGCAGAAATGGCACACTGTGCCATGGATTCAGAAGACAGGAAAAGAAGGTAAGTAGAGAGTGACAAGATACTGAGGAATGAAGAAAGACATAAAGGAGAAAGAAAAAGAAAAAAAATAATAATAAAAAATAAAAAGAAAGGAAAGCCCCTCGGGATCCTACTGGTGTGTCTCTGAAGACTGGAGCAGTGGCTCCCCAGCCTTTCAATACAGCCCGGCTAGAGGGGACAGCAATGGCACACAGCATCTGGTATTCAGGAGATAGGAAAATAAGGTAAGTATAGAGAGATGCAAAACTGAGAAATGAAGAAAGACAAAATGGAAAAAAGAAAAGAATTGCCCCCAGGAATCCCACGGCACAGCTTCACAGACTGGGGAAGTGGCTCCCAAGCTGTTTACTACAGCCCAGCTAGAAGGGGTTCCCAAGCCTCGAAAAGGAAAAGAAAACAAACAAACAAAAGTAAAGAAAACAAAACAAAACAAAAGACCCAAGGGATTCCACCAGCATAGTGACTCGGACCAAGGAAGAAATTCCCCAGCCATGTGGTGCTTCACAGCCTGTTAAGAAGTAAAGATGGCACACGGAGCCAGGAGTTCAAGAGAAAGAAGGGGGAGGAGGTGAGAGGCAGGGGAGAAACCAAAAGAAGCTGAGAAAAACAACACCAGCAACAAAGAAATGGCACTGAAGGAGCTGGCTGACGTGGGCGGGACAAATCCAAGAGACACAGAGCTGGCCCCGAGAGACCACAGCCAGCTCTGAAGCAGTGAAGGCTGAG
>NW_004445180.1:0-2108 GCF_000243295.1 Trichechus manatus latirostris | reverse complement strand
TATTAAGCTTTAGGAAATAGTGTCACACTGTTTCACAGAGTAGTTGGCAATGTTATACTGCCTCCAGCATTGCATGAAAGTTCCAGTTACTCCAGATCTTTACCAGCACATGAAATTCTGAGTCTTTTTAATTTTAGCCTTTTCTAGGTGAGTATGTCATAATATCTCATTGTGTGCAATTCTCTGATGACTAATCAAGTTGAAAATCTTACTGTATATTTTTTTTTGATCATTTTGCTGTCTTTTTTTTGAAATGACAGCTTAAATGATGTTACCAAGAACTTTAGGGTAACTGAGGTAATGACAGCTGCCTAAATTGACGTTTCTCCATGAATCCTCTAAAAACATATATTCATCAACTCAAAGAGCAAAGAAACCCACATAATGACTGCACCTTCAGCATAGATAGATGCACCAACTTCAAGTTACCTGTAAGTAAAAATAAATGAATATATCAACACCCATTTCCAGCACACAAATCTCTCAAATCCCTCACAAATCTTTGCAGAGAGCTGGCAGGGAGAAAGTAACCAGAAGAACTCAGAGGAAGTTAGAGAGGATTGAGTCTAAACTGTTCCCAGAATTAAAAGCCCAACTTTAAGTGCAAAAGAGGCTGAAAGAAATAGTCCTGGTTGACCAGAACACTGAGTATAGGAAAAAGACTTAAAAAGTGCATCAAAGATTCAAGTGAGTAATCATAGAAAGACAACACTTCTAGTAGTGAAGAGAGTTAAAGGAAGGGAGAAAAATATTTTGGAGCCTGGACGGAGAAGGTTTAAAGAAAAGTAACAGTGGAAATGTAAGATCCTGCTTTAGAAAAGAAAGCCAAATTAAAAAAAGAAGTACATACAACTTCTTCTCCGTTGTCTCTTCTGGAAAGATAAAATAGGCATCCATTAGGAAAACTATACTTTTCAGTACTGAGAGAAGAGGAGGTAGATAAACTAAGACTACTGGAAACTACCTCAATCAGTAAACCCTATCCACAAAATGCATGTGAAGATTTACAGGCAAAACGATGTATAATAACAGAAATCAGAACAAACATGTATAAGGAGTGATGGTAACCAATGGTAATGTGTAAGAGGGAAAGTTCTTCGTATTGGAAATGTATTAATCTTGCTGAGACTAGAGGGTATACAGTATGCTTATTTAACAAACTGACACATCTGCACACTTGGTATCTGTCCATTCTACTGTGTGTAAATAATGCTTCAATAATGTATGAAAGAATGAAAATGATTTAAGTTTCCAACTTCAAAAACCAGAGAGAAGGCTTTGGGCAACACGATACTATAAAGAGAAGCACCACGTCATCCCTCCACAGCAAAGATCTGAAAAACTAAGTCAAACAGAGACACGCATCTGTTCTGAAACCCTAAGCATCAAATGAAGAGCTAAAGAACTCAGTAAATCACCCAATGGAATAAGAAACTGACCGAGAACAAAGAGCAAGGAGAGCTATATGTAGAGGTCCCCTATTAGCTACTACAGCAAGGATCCGCCATCTTGGACTCCTATCAGAGATTGGTGAACAGGGGTTACCAGGAAGCAGCTTCACAGAGTTTCCAGCAGGAGACAGAACAACTGGTAACCAGTGATATATGCTGTGTCATCCCCTACCCTTCTTCACCCCCACTCAGCTTCCTCTGCTTCCTGCAGTAACAGTCTCTTGGCTGTGAAGCACTGGCTTCACACCAGTGTCAGTTGGATTCCATCTGCCCACACTGGCCAGCGCCCTGAGTGCCATTTATTGGCTGCTGGAGTTGCTTTTTTCTGCTTCCTTAGATTTCTTCCTGACCTCTCATGACCTCCCCCTATTTTTCTCAACTACCTGGCTCCATGTTCCATCTTTGCTTCTTCCTAAAAGGCTGTGAAACACCACTCCACTGTGAAACTGCTTCCCGACCAGTGATGCCATGCTGGTGGAACCCCCAGGGCTTTGTTTGTTTGTTTGTTCTGATTTGTTCTGTTTTGATTTGTTTGTTTTCTTTTTCTTTTCTCGGCTTGGGAGCCCCTTCTACCCAGACAGTACTATGCGGAAAAGAGCTACTCCCTTACTCTATACAGATGCGCAATGACGTCCCTGGGGGCATTTCCCTTTTCTT
>NW_004445179.1:7044-7782 GCF_000243295.1 Trichechus manatus latirostris | reverse complement strand
GAAGAAGTACAGCCAGAGTGCTTCTTAGAAGACAGAATGGCGAGACTTCATCTCAAGTACTTTGGACACGATAACAGGAGGGACAAGTCTCTGGAAAAGGACATCGTGCTTGGTAAAGTGAAGGTCATTAAAAAAGAGGAAGACCCTCAACGAGATGGATTGACACAGTGGCGGCAACAATGGGCTCAGGCATAACAACGATCATGGGGACGGTGCAGGACTAGGCAGTGTTTTGTTCTGTTGTGCACAGGGATGCTATGAGTTGGAACCGACTCGACGGCACCTAACAACAATATACCCTAGTCTCTGTGTTCGCCTCCCCCCATCACATCCAAGCTCCTGGTTGGCCAGGGCCATTCCACAGGTGGCCACCATGTGGAGCTCTGGGCTGTAGCCCACCTTGGCAGAATGCAGAGAAGTAGAAGTGGGGCAGGCCACATTGACCTTTCCTTTATTGCCTCTGTAACATACTACAACCCACAAAGGACTCTGATTTTAATGAAGCATAATCTTCTAACCTAATGTAGAACAAACCCTATAGCATGATACCTTTTGCACCTGGTTGCCTCATCCACCCTTGTGCTGGTGAGACTAATCCATGTGGTTGTATGAAGCTGTCCAGTAGGCTAAGTCCTCCACTCTGTTCTGACTATATTAATGTCCATGAAAATTTTACAATCAGCTTATTAACTTCTTTTTTTATTTTTGATATTTTGTATTATTGTACTTTAGATGAAG
>NW_004445179.1:3009-4765 GCF_000243295.1 Trichechus manatus latirostris | reverse complement strand
GGCTGTCTAGTCAATTCTGACTGATGGCAATCTCATGCGTTACAGAGTAGAACTGCTACATAGGGTTTTCTTGGCTGTAATCTTTATGGAAGCAGATCACCAGGCCTTTCTTCTGTGGTACCACTGGTTGGGTCGAAATTGTCAACCTTTAGGTTAGTAGTTGAGTGCAAATGGTTTGCGACACCTGTGTGTGTGTGTGTGTTATACATATACATGTATATACATATACATATATATACACACACACATACATACGTACATACAGACACACATACATACATACGCATGGACTGAGCATTGTTTTGTTTTGTAGCACATAGGGTCGCTATGAGCCGAAACTGACTCCATGGCACCTAACAATAACAACAACACACACACAAATACGTATATATATACACACACACACACACATATACGTATATATTATATATATATATACACACACACAAGAATACATATAATATGGAGCCCTGGTGACGCAGTGGTTAAGTGTTTGGCTGCTAACCAAAAGGTTGGCAGTTTGAATCCACCAGCCACTCCTTGGAAACCCTATGGGACAGTTCTACTCTGTCTTATAGGGTTGTTATGATTCAGAATAGACTCCATGGCAATGGGTTTGGTTTTATTGAATACATATGAGAATACATTTTGACCAATATTTACAGATATATAATATGTGTATATATTCATGGTTTTTAAAATCATGTTTATTATTGTGACTGATTTACGATTTTCCTTTCTTATAATATCCTTGTCCAGTTTTAGTATCAAGGTTTCACCAGACTCATATAATGGCACAGATACATACTGTCTTTCTAAATTCTCCAGAAGAGCGTGTGTAAAATGTTTGGGAGAATTCACTGGTGAAGTAATCTGGGCCTGGAATTATCTTATTGACTTCGATAATTTATATTTTTCAGGAATGTGTCTATTTTGTCCAAATTTTTAAATTTGGTAAGGCTGTCCATTATATCCCTCTGTGATCTTTTTGAATCTCTGTGCATCTATAGTGAATTGTCCCTTCTCATCTCTGATACTAGTGGCTTATACCTTCTCTATTTTCTTCTCGTATTTTTCTCTTGTTTGGCCATAGGTTTGTTAATTTGATTAGGCTTTTCAAAGGAGCAGCTTTTGTCTTTGTTGATCATGTCCATTGTATATATGCTTTCTATTTTATTAATTTCTGCTCTTTTCTCAATTGCAGTTTTTTTGTTTTTTTACTTCTACTATCTTTTGGTTAAGTTTGCAGCTCTTTCTGTAATTTCCCGAGGTGAGTGTATAGATTGTTGACTTTCAGCCTTTTTTCTTCTCTAGGTGTAATGGGAAGCCACTGAAGGTGCATCAGTTTTTGTTGTATAACACACCATTCAAAAACACAGTGGCTTAAAACAAAATCCATTTATTCTGCAGGGTGACATTTGGGCTGGGCTCAGCTTGGTGGTTCTCCTGCTGTCTGCTGGACTTGACTCTGCTCAGCTGCCCTTGCTCTCATACCTGAGGCCTCAGTTGGCAGACTGGGGCTTCTCTCCACAGGTCTCCACAACCCAGCTGGCTGCCATTGTGTTGCTGTTGGCTGCCATCGAGCCAGCCCCCAAATCATGATGACCCCATGCACAAAAGGACAAAATTCTGACCAGTTCTGTTCCATCCCCATGAATGGTTGCAGATCAGACTGTTGAGATCCATAGGGTTTTCACTGGCTGATTTTCAGAAGTAGATCATCAAGCCTTTCTTCCTAGTCTGTCTTAGTCTGGAA
>NW_004445179.1:0-1179 GCF_000243295.1 Trichechus manatus latirostris | reverse complement strand
GAGGAGACTGTGGAGGGTGTACATGGGAGCATAAAAGCCTCCATCACAGGCAGAGCCTATTGGCTGAAAAAAGAGCTGTTTTCGAAAGAGGAGGTCTCCAATCAGTCTTGAGGTTTATGATGAAAATTTTCAAAGTAAAATCTATTACAGACAGGAAAAAAAAAGTCAGAATTCTAGCAAGAATTAATTGATTGATGGATTAATGGTTGTGGAAGACAAACAGTGTGAAATCTTAGGTGAGATGCTGATGTTCTTAGTTGCTGTTGAGTCAGTGCCAACTCATGGAGACCTTGTGTATAACAGAATGACACGTTGTGCGGTCCTATGCCAACTTAATTATCTTTGGTATGTTTGAGTTCATTGTTGCGGTATTCTGCCGATCTATCTCATTGATGGTTTCTCTCATCTTTGCTGACTCTCTACTTCACCAAACATGATGTCCTTCTCCAGAAATTGATTCCTCCTGATGACAAGTCCAAAGTAAGTGAGTCAATATTCTGTGATCCATAGAGTTTTCATTGACCAATTTTTAGGTCTAATGAAAACTAATTTTTCAGGGCTTTCTTCCTAGCTGTCTTAGTCTGAAAGTTCCTCTGAAACCTGTCCACCATGGATGACCCTGCTGGTATTTGAAATACCGGTGGCATAGCCTCTAGCATAACAGCAACTTGCAAGCTACCACAGTACGACAGACTTACAGATGGGTGGTAGTAGGCGGCAAAGTGAAAAATTGCACACAAAGCTGAATTGCAAGCACCCAAATTTCAATTTAGCAAAAATTCCTTCTCAATATTTTCTTTTAAATTCTTAAATAGTTTTTATTATTAATGACTAGCACTTATATGCTCAAACTATAACATTTTATTGAAGAAAATGTACTAATGAATTCTACAACCATTTACTGAGCCTTCTACATGGGTGATCAGGGTAAAATGTCTTCCCTCAAGGACTAGTGATCTACAGAGGGGATTAGGTAATAAAAATGTCAGTGTAAAACGTAGTGTCAGAGTTCCAGCAAAATGGTGCTCTAGGCAGAAGCACCACGCCGTCCCTCCACAGCAAAGATCCGAAAAACTAAGCCGAACAGAGAATACAACAATCCTGAAACCCTAAAACATCAAATGAAGAGATAAAGAACTCAGCCAAGCACCAAATGGAGTGAGAAAACTGACAGAGAAC
>NW_004445178.1:6496-7898 GCF_000243295.1 Trichechus manatus latirostris | reverse complement strand
TTTGTTTGATGTTAGCCTTAAAGTATTTTATCACTTAGCATGACAACTTGTTTTATCTTAAGAATATAACTGGAATTATTATCAATCACTGTTTTTAGTATTCATCTGACTTTCACAATATATCTTTGTTTTTTTCTGTACATACTTCAAAAAGCTGTGTGTGGTGAGAATGTTGTGACTTTTAGTGGATCCTACTACTAGGTTCTGTGACTTTAGGCATAGAACAAACTCTTTGTGCCTCAATGTCATAGTCTTTAAATGGTATTTTTTTATTATTCTCATGCAATTCTGGAAGCACTCACTTGTCTATCCCAAGAAATTTGGAAGACAGCTACCTGGCCAGCTGACTAGAAGAGATCCATACATGTACCTATTCCAGAGAAAAGTTATCCAACAGAGTGCAGAAATTATTGAACAATATCATTAATATTACATGCAAGCAAAATTTTGCTGAAGGTAATTAAAAAATGGCTGCAGTAGTACATTGACAGAGAACTGCCAGAAATCCAGGCCTTATTCAGAAGAGGATGTGGAAGGAGGGATATCACTGCTGCTGTCAGATGGATCTTGGCTGAAAGCAGAGAATATCAGAAAGATGTTTACCTGTATTTTATTGACTATGCAAAGACATTCGACTATGTGGATTATAACAAATTATGGATAACATTGCAAAGAATGGGAATTCCAGAACACTTGATTATGCTCATGAGGAACCTATACAGAGATCAAGAGGCGGTCATTGGAACAGAACAAGAGATACATGTGGTTTAAATGGTAAAAGTTGTGTGGCAGGGTTGTATTCTTTAACTATCCTTATTCAATCTGTATGCTAAGCAAATAATCTGAGAAGCTGGACTATATGAAGAAGAATGCAGCATCAATTCTTATTTGGTCTTCCTTAATCATTACCCAGCTTTCGCATGCATATGAGCGATACAAATACCATGACTTGGGTAAGGTGCACATTAATCCTCAAGATAACATCTTTGCTTTTTAACACTTTAAAGAGGTGTTTTGCAGCAGATTTGCCCAATGCAATACGTCATTTAATTTTTTGGTTGCTGCTTCCATGGGCGTTGATCGTAGATCTAAGTAAAATGAAATCCTTGACAACTTCAATATTTTCTCTGCTTATCATGATGTTTCTTATTGGTCCAGTTGTGTGGATTTGTATTTTCTTTATGTTAAACTGTAATCCATTCTGAAGGCTACAGTCTTTGATCTTCATCAATAAGTGCTTCAAGTCCACTTCACTTTCAGCAAGCAAGGTTGTGTCATCTACACACTGCTTTAATTCTCCTGGAAACCAGATTTCTAGAGTCCATGGAGTTGGGGCAACCCACCTAGGCCAATTGCCCTTAGGTGCCCTTTTGAACCTTGAGTCTTAAGCCCTGAAGAAACT
>NW_004445178.1:2208-5191 GCF_000243295.1 Trichechus manatus latirostris | reverse complement strand
AAGGAGAAACAGAGGACCAAAAAAGTTAAATAATATGCTCAGTAATCAGAGGTAGTAAATGAGAAAATCTCTAACATAAGTCCAAAGCCGAGACCTCTTCCTCTGTTTCCCTATAATATCCTGCTCTTTTCTAATGATGTATCTTTCAACAGATTGAACTCTAAATTTTATAATAGAGTTTACCTTTTATGTATGTAAATATCAATATATCTTTTTTTTACAGTAGCATAATACCTTGAACTTACTTCCTTTATTTTTTTTTTTTTCCTTTCTAAAGATTGTAATTGCCAGCATCATGTGCAGTTACAACAAAAATGACTGGATGGAGCTCTCCAAAATGGCTGAGGTAATGGTTTCTTTAGTACATATTTATTTTATTTCTTCTCTCCTATTTTTATTAGTTTTAAATAAAGAGCTGCCATGAAAAATCATGCAGTAGAAGTAAAATTGAATTGAAAAATGGTAACTTAAAACATTTCTATTATAATTTGTTTACCCTGTGTTTTCATTAAAATGATGGAAATGTAAATTTAAAAGGAATCTATTCTATAAAAGTGGTCCCTTGGATTTCACATACTACCTAAAAATCCTTTATTCTCTGAATCCGTATACTCTTTATTTGCATATTAAGCAAACTGTATATTATGATGGATGCCATGATAAAATTTAATTCTACCTTTGAGAGTCTAACTTGATCTTACCTTGCCTTGAGGCAAACTAGTTTGACAGTAAGAAAAGAAATTTTGAATATAAAACTCTTGAATATTTAAAATATAAAAGGTTCATTTAATACTATTCTAGTTTGAATACAGACATGCATAAAATGTTAGGACAGAATGCTTCTGAATGGAACACTAGTCAGCAGGTTTTCTATAATTTAAATTGAATGTTGCACAAATGCAAACAACTAATCATGTGCCTCAAATTTGTATTTCAAATAGAAAAATACATACTTAAAATTGTACACTTATGTCCATCATGTTGTTATGCCAAATACTCTAGAAGGCTTTTAGCTGGGGTTTCTTAAAAACATCTCAGAAATATAGAAGCCTAAATCTGGCAATACTTACAGACTAATTGACTCTACATTATAACATACTATAAAGCTTTCCATAATGTTCAAAAATGTTTATTGTACATTTTATTTGGTTATCTTATAACTGTGAGGGAAAAAATTACTTCTGGGCTTGGGGGGTGAAATTAAACATGCTCAGTAATTGGCTTTGTGATCTTTGGCGCTGGGTCCATTTTATATGTGTATTTACCTAATTGACCATGAAATCTTCCACGGAGTCCGTGCTTGGCATGAGCTTTGCCAATTTTAAGCTGACTATGATGAATGACTGATCACACTGCTTGCTTCCCTGCTTTTTCGTAAGAATAAAATACTTTTAAAAATTATTTTCTTCAGTAATGGGCATTAATTTTTAAACAAATGCTTTACTTTTAAAAAGTCAAAAGCCTCTAATTATAAAATACTAGTCAACTAAAAGACATCTTTCACAGTCCACATATATTTCTTTAACTGCAGTTTTATTTAATAACACATGTGGTTAAAGCCCTTAGCTGCTAAGCGAAAGGTCAGCACTTGGAACTCACCAGCTGCTTCGTGGGAGAAAGATGTGGCAGTCTGCTTCTGTAATGATTTACAGCCTTGGAAACCCTATGCGGCAGTTCTGCTCTTGTCCTCTCGGGACACTATGAGTCAGAATTGACTCGAAGGCAATGGGTTTGGTGTTTTGGTACTCTAGCAAAAAAATTTTTTTAAAAGGCAGAATAAAAAGGACAAAGTGTGTCTTCCATTCAGTCAAAACAGTCTATGAAATCTCTCCACAGGAGATCAACCCATATATAAAGAAGGTCAATGTATAGATGTATCAATTAAAAAAATGTCTTCTCTATAATCTTAAAACTGGACCAGCCTAGGATCATCACGTGAAGGAAATACCTGAGACCTTCATGTCCCCTGGAGGGCAGTATTAGGCAGTGTGGTTCTATTACAGCTCACTGTGGTAAGCACCCAAGAAAGCTTTGTAGAGTCGGTATTTGGTTTTATTCTTATGAACATGCACTTCAAAACAGATTTCTTTGCAATGGAAAAAAAAAGAAAGAAACCTGTTGCCAATTCTGACTCATGGCAACCCAGTGTTGTTACAGAGTAGAACTGTTCCACAGGGTTTTCTTGGCTGTAATCCTTACGGAAGCAGAGAGCCCCATGCCTTTCTTCTGTGGCACCGCTGGTGGGTTTGAACTGCAAAGCTTTAGGTTAATAGTTGAGCACAGACCTTTTGTGCCACCCAGGGACCGTTTACAATGGAATGGCCTACCTAAAAATGAACAAAAACAAAAGTATTCAAGGCAAAGTTAGTATTTCACTTAAAATGTACATTTCTTTGGGGGATGGTAATAATGGGATGTGAGAAATTAGAGATATCACACCAGCAACTCTAGCATGCCAATATTTTTAAGTTCAGCAAATGACTTGATATGATGATGTATAAACTTTAGATTCATTAATCCTGATAGCTGATTAATTCTTGAGTTATATAATAGAGAGTTGAAGAAACTTGCTACTGGCTTTTTACTATTATACCTGAAAACAGAAATGACACATGTATAACAGCAGAACAAATCCAGTTGTTCAAGAACATGAATTAATAGAGACTGAAAATCTCTTTGTCAGAGTGAAAATTTGTATAAGGAGTGGTTGTTATTTTTTCTTTGCTTCTTTCACCAGAGGGTACCATGTGATTTTATTAATTTGAGTAAGCTTTTTAAAGACCATGTGGGTGATTTAAAAAAAAAAAAAATGAACCTGGATGTATTCTTAAAATTTAGTAAGTTCAACTAAATAGTTGTGAAAGTTAATGTATGTTTATTATATCTTTCTTTATCAAGAATATGCATATTCTGGGGAAAGCTTTATTTTTTCCTGGAAATAGAGTCATCAGAATGAAACCATCCAGGTTCAGAAGAGGACATG
>NW_004445178.1:0-1058 GCF_000243295.1 Trichechus manatus latirostris | reverse complement strand
CTACCAACAACAACAACACACTATTATTTGACTTGAAGATGACTTTAGGAAAACAGTTACTTAAAGGCTTAAGTTTCAAAAGCACACCAAAGGGCAGATGGCCTGGGTGGGTGTCTTAAGCTGAGTTCGCTAGAGGAGCAAGATATATACATATATATATATATAGAGAGAGAGAGAGAGAGAGAGATCTGTTTCAAGGAAATGACCTGCACAATTGTGGAGGCTGGTAAATCCAAAATCTGCGGGTCAGATGGTAAGCTGGAGGCTTTTTCTGACTTATGTGGTAGCAGAGGCTGATGAACCCAAATCTGCAGCAGGCTGCTGACTCACGAAGACGAGGTCAGAGGATGACAAGGTGAATGCAGGATTGAGAGGGAACAAGCTTTGCCAGAACATCCATATACAATGGATGCAGGCGACACCCAAGGATTCTCCCCTTTCAACTGACTGGCTGCTCACATGAGATCACAAAATAGAGGATGATTACATATCTGCCAAACTACTGAGGATCATAGCCTAGCCAAATTGACACATAACTTTAACCATCACGGTCACCCCAATTCCATGAACTCAGAGATCTAGATTCCAGGAGAATTAAAATGGCTTTATCACTTTCATGCCTTGCCACAGGAATGCCCCTCTTTACCTCCTTGGGTTCTAATATCCTATGCCAATTCCCACCAACCCATGCAACCTTCCACCCCACTTGGGCTCTGATACACCATGTCAAGTGACCCCTCCACATGAACATCCTCCTCACTCTCTTTGGGCTCTCACACCCCACACCTGGGTGCCATAGTCCTGCCTCAAATCCTCACAGTCACCTACTATCTTACTTATCTAATGCTGCTATATCAGAAATACTGCATGTGGATGGCTTTAACAAAGAGAAATTTATTCTTTCAGAGTCTAGTAGGCTACAAGTCCAAATTCAGGCTGTCAGCTCCAGGGGATGGCTTTCTTTCTCTGTCAGCTCTGGAGGAAGGTCCTTGTCATCAATCTTCCCCTGGACTAGGAGCTTCTCCAGACAGGGACCCCAGGTCCAAAGGACGCGCTCT
>NW_004445177.1:0-7757 GCF_000243295.1 Trichechus manatus latirostris | reverse complement strand
GATCTTTGTTGTGGAGGGACGGCGTGGTGCTTCTGCCTAGACCGCCATCTTGCCGGACTCCCTTTCTAAAGCTTCTTGTTCAAAGTTTGTGCTGAGGATTTTTACTGGTTCTTTCCCTGTCTTTTCATCTTCAGTGGTAATTTCCTGGCCAACCTCTCTTTCTACCAATTACACACTATCTAATGAGAAGGTCAGGGCAAATGAGTTATAAATCTTCGTATAAGTGAATATGAAATGAAACATTTCTTATGTGAGTCATTATAATAAAACATTGCTAAGGTACTCTTAAATATAAAAATTCCTGCCTCTAGTAAGCCTGGGGAATAAATAGATTTATTGTGGGTTATATTACACAAAAAGGAGGGAAATGCATTCTAATCTATACTGTAAATTTTATTCATTTTGGCTCAGTAAAATTCTGGAAAACATGTTTTAAAGTAATCTGTTCCTATAACGATGATTGAAGAAAGAAGAGCTTTGCAGTTGTGGCAATCATTTCCTGTTTTTGTTTTTTTTTCCTAGCACTTGGAGTTAACAGTTCTAATTTCACCTTTAAAGTGACTAAATTTAACAACAAATATTTTGAAACTGGCTATTTAGTCCTCTGATCTTCACTTTTAAACTTTCCAGAAAGCAAGGACCAATTTCTCTTTCTTGCATTAGTTGTCTTTCATTAGTTGTCTCCAACCCTGCATGAAGAAAGCAAAAGGTTATTAAAAAGACAGGAAAGAAATGAAAGACCAAAATGGATGTTGGAAGAACTTTGGAAACTTACTCTTGAAGGTAGAGTAGCTAAAGCTAATGGAAGAAATGATGAAGTGAAAGAGCTTAACAGAAGATTTCAAAGGGCGGCTGGAGAATACAAAGTAAAGCATTACAAGGACATGTGCAAAGAGCTGGAGTTAGAAAACCGAAAGAAAGGAATATGCTTGGCATTTCTCAAGCTGAAAGAATTGAATAAAAAATTCAAGCCTCGAGTTGCAATATTGAAGGATTCTATAGGCAAAATGTTAACGATACAGGAAGCATCAAAAGAAGATGGAAGGAATACTTAGACTCACTGTACCAAAAAGAATTTGTCGACGTTCGACCATTTAAGGAGGTAGCATATGATCAAGAACTGATGGTATTGAAAGAAGAAGTCCAAGTTGCGCTGAATGCATTGGCGAAAAAAAAAGTCTCCAGGAATGGACAGAATACCAGGAAGTTCTTCGAACAAAACAAGGGGATGCTGTGTGGTTTAAAGTCAGGAAAGGTGTGTGTCAGGGTTGTATCCTTTCACCGTACTTATTCAATCTGTATGCTGAGCAAATAATCTGAGAAAATGGACTATATGAAGAACAACGGGGCATCAGGATTGGAGGAAGACTCATTAACAACCTGCAATATGCAGATGACACAGCCTTGCTTGCAGAAAATGAAGAGGACTTGAGGCACTTAGTGATAAAGATTAAAGACTATAGTCTTCAATATGTATTACACCTCAACATAAAGAGAACAAAACTTCTCACTAGACCAATAAACCACATCACGATAAATGGAGAAAAGATTGAAGTTGTCAAGGATTTCATTTTACTTGGATCCACAATCAATGCACATGGAAGTAGCAGTCAAGAAATCAAAGGACTTTTTGCATCGGGCAAATCTGCTACAAAAGACCTCTTTATGTGTTTAAAAGCAAAGATGTCACTTTGAGGACTAAGGTCGGCCTGACCCAAGCCATGGTGTTTTCCAATCACCTCATATACATACGAAAACTGGAAAATGAATAAGGAAAACTCAAGAAGAATTGATGCATTTGAATTATGGTCTTGGTGAAGAATATTGAATATACCACAGACTTCCAGAAGAACAAACAAATCTGTCTTGGAAGAAGTACAGCCAGAATGCTTCTTGGAAGCCAGGATAGCGAGACTTTGTCTCATGTACTTTGGATGTGTTATCAGGAGGGACCAGTCCCTGG
Source organism: Trichechus manatus latirostris (assembly GCF_000243295.1). Lineage (NCBI taxonomy): Eukaryota > Metazoa > Chordata > Mammalia > Sirenia > Trichechidae > Trichechus > Trichechus manatus. The sequence goes on along the minus strand of NW_004445177.1, from coordinate 5,794 downwards.
AGAAGGACATCATGCTTGGTAAAGCAGAGGGTCGGCAAAAGAGAGGAAGACCCTCAGTGAGATGGATTGACAAAGTGGCTGTAATGATGGGCTCAAATATTGCAAGAGTTGTGAGGATGGCAGAGGACCAGGCAGAGTTTGTTCTGTTGTGCATAGGGTTGCTATGAGTCAGAACTGACTCGATGGCACCTAACAACAACAGTTGACTCCTTTGAAAATGTGTGATATTAAGAGTTTAATCTTCTTTTGAAGTCTATTTAAAAATTGAACCAAGTTAGTTTTCAGCACTTTTCTTCAGTTTGGTCAATGCATGGGATGCATCTCTCCAATTGTAGTTGGTAAAGCAGTGATCCACCGCTTCTCCTCACTCTTTCCCAGAGTTTTCTCCTACTCATTTCCTAGAGTTTCTCTGCATCATTTGGTTATGGTGAATGGATGAAAAACAATAAAAGTGGGAAAAAATAGGAAGTGATGATACTGAAGGTAGGTAAGTGTGTATTCGGTGTATACTCGGTGTGTACTCAGGTACATTCTGGCCCTTCTAACTCTAGGAAAATCCTGAGCAGAGTATGTTGACAACAGGGTGGTAGTATGTTTGCTGTTCTGAGCAACCAATCTCAGGTGATGGACTATTCATCGTGTAGTTAGTTGAGTTATTTTAAGCAGATGTTTTCACCTTCTCCATGCACTTGGCACTCATCACTTGTCAAATGGGGTAATGCCTACCTTAGAACACTGTTTTGAAGATCGCAATTAACTAATGGATTTGAAAATACTGCAGCAAGTTAAAAATGTTCTACAAACACAAGGCATTTAATATAGTATTCAAGGGCTCTGTACTGTTCTAATGGGTGGGAGGGGAGTCTGCTTGGGCTTCCTGCCAAGCCAAGATCAGTCACTGTTCTCCACAGAGATCCCCGGGTGTGGTTGGCCAGGTAACATGAAATTACACATGCCTCAATGCAGGACTGGGACCCCTAAGGCTATGGGTAACTTTATTTTTTCTTTGTTTTGTTTTCTTTCGATTCCAGAGCATCTGCTGACATAGTTCTTATTCTTGGAAAAGATGGGAAGAAAAAGGACTCCCTATGTTTAAGCAGAAAGCGTCATCTTTCACTCCAAACCACCCCTTCTTATTCTCCTTCCCTTTTATCACCTTCTTTTGAAGGGGTATTTTTTTTTTCCACATAATCAAATTTATGGAGCCCTGGTGGCACAGTGGTTAAGAGCTTGCCTGCTAACCAAAAGGTTGGCAGTTCGAATCCACCAGCTGCTCCTTGGAAACCCTATGGGGCAGTTCTACTCTCTCCTGTAGGGTCCTTTTTACCACCTTCCTTTGAAAGGGTATTTTTTTCCACATAATCAAATTTATGAAAAATGTTAATAGTTTAGGAATACTTGGGTTCAGCAGTCATAGAAAAGTCTTTTGCTAAGATACTTCTGGCAATAAGTTACCAAAAAAACAAAAAAAACAAAACCAAACCCTGACACAAACAGGTCATTGTATGATAAGCAGCTTGTACTAAGGGCCCAGGTCGCTTCTATCTCTCTGCTCTGATGTCCTCAGCATGGGCTTCCTGTGGAGACTGGTTCCACTCACATTTGAAGGCTGCAGCAGTTCCAAGCTTCCTGTCTAGACCCAGTTACCTGGAGGGCAAGGTGAGGAACTGTCTCTTTCTTGAGTCTTTGTCACAAGTGAGGAATGCTTTTCCAGAAGCTCCTAGTAGACTTCCCCTCACATCTCAATGGTGGATGGGGTTGTGTGCCAATTACAAACCAATAACTGAAATGAGAAATGGGTTACTTTGACTGATTTAGGCACATTGTCTTGCTGAGTCAACCACAATCACCACTTGAAGCATGCTTTTTGTCTAACTTTGAATTGGAAACCCTGTAACTGGATACTGGATTCAAATTCTCTTTTGATTGCTAGATATAGTAAAACTCTGCAATTACACATTTGATGATAATGTGAATTCATATACAACACAGTTGGTGGTGGTTTCCTATCTTCTGCACAGCTCTCATTTTCAAATTGGTTGGGATAAGTTATCTTTTGAGGGTGTACGGGAGGGGAGAGCTGGCTGGGTATATCCAGGCAGTTCTTCTTGGGAAGCAGAGGCAAAACGTAGATCCATATATTAGTATTTTTTCTATCCAATTTCTTTTGATCTGACTTACAAAATGGATGCCAAGCAGCAAGAGTGTTTCTGGGACTAGTGTCACCCTTCTCTCAATCCCAGCTAGCCAGAGAGTTCAAAATTGTCTCCACTGAAATTTAACGTGGAGTAGAAAATCACAACCAGTTGCTGACAAAATACAATCAGGACCAGGATGAATTTGGAATGAAGAACCAAATTCCCAGGAACTTCTGGTTGACTAGCCACTTCTGGTCATTTCATTGACCTCACAATAATGCAATGTGCATTTTACGTGATTGATATTTTGGATTCCATTTATAGTGTTATGGTAGAAATTTCCTGCATTTGGTCCCTGGTCTTCATACTGGTAGTGTGGCACAGTGGAAAGGAGCCTTGCCAAGGCACAGATGTCTCCCCTAACTTGGAGACATTAGTGATTCTTCCTATGTCTCTCTCAGAAACTCTGAACCCGGTGAAGGGAGAGGAGATAATAGGACAGAATAAAGGGCAAAGAGCAAGGCACAAAGGTTCAGAGGTTATGCGACTTCGTTATGGAGACATTATCAGAGAGAAAGAGACTTTCTTTTCAAATATATACAGTTATCAAGAAAGACACCATAATCATCCATGGCTAAAATATTAAAAGAAAGCAAGAAAAATTTCTGCGAAGCAATGGAAAGCTATTTAGATATGGACACAAATAAACTAGTTTGTACAAACAGTAAAACAGAACAGTAACTGTATAACTATGGCATCATTGGTTGATTTATAACAAAATGTTTTTAATATTCTCTGTATTTTTAGCCTTGATGAAATGTGTGAGTTTTATACTGTTGCAGAACAAACAGAACAGAAACTTGTGGTACATAATTTATGTAACTAGTTTCATGTATGTGTGTTTATGGTTTTAAAATTAATTCTTTTAAAACTAGCTTTACTGAGATATACTTACATAACAAAAAATTCACCCATTTTAAATGTAAAAGTCAATGATTTTTGGTAAATTCATAAAAATTTTGGTAAATTTCACCATGACACAGTTCTAAAACATTTTTATTACCCAAAAAGTTCCCTTGTATCCATTTTCAGTCAACTCTTGCCCATCTCCAGCCCCAAGCAGCCATTGATCTGTTCTCTGTCTCCATAAATTTGTCTTCTGTGGGAAATTTCATATCAATGGAAACAAACTATGTAGTTTTTGGTGTCTAGCTTTTTTCATTTATAATATGGTTTTGGTGGTTCATCCAAGTGGTAGTGTGTATCAGAAGTTCATTCTTTTTCATTGCTCAGTAGTACTTCATTGATGGATATACCACATTTGGTTTTTCCATTCCCCAGTTAGTGGAGATTTGGCTTGCTTCCAGTTTTTGGCTATTATGAACAATGCCGCTATTAGCATTTTTGTACAAGTTTTTATGTGGATGTGTTTTTTCTTTTTTCATTTTTTTTTATCGTACTTTAGGTGAAGGTTTACAGAACAAGTAGTTTCTCATTAAACAGTCAGTGCACATATTGTTTTATGACATTGGTTAACAACCCCACGACATGTCAACCCTCTCCCTTCTTGACTTTTTTTTTTTTTTGGTAAAAATATACATAGCCAAAGATACACCATTTCAAAAATTTCTACATGCACAATTCAGTGACACTGATTACATTCTTCCAGTTGTGCTGCTATTCTCACTTTAGATGAAGGTTTACAGAACAAAATAGTTTCTCATTAAACAGTTAGTACACATGTTGCCCTATGACAATAGTTAACAACCCCACTACATGTCAACACTGTCCTAACTCATCCTTGGGTTCCCTATCACTAGCTTTACTGTCCCCTTCTGCCTTCTAGTTCCTTGCCCCTGCACTGCTGTGCTTTGTTAGTCCTGTTTTGTTTTAGGGGCTGTCCAATCCCCGGCTGAACGGCGAACCTCAAAACTGACTTCACCACTGAGCTAAAACAGTATTTGGGGGCCATACTCTTGGGGTTTCTCCAGTCTCTTTCAGGCCAGTAAATCTGGTCCTTTTTGTGTGTGTTAGAATTTTGTTCTACATCCTTCTCCAGCTCTGTCCAGAACCCTCTGTTGTGACCCTGGTCAGAGCAGTCAGTGGTGGTAGCCGGACACCATCTAGCTGTACTGGACTCAGTCTGGTGGAGGCCTTGGTAGCCATGGTCCATTAGTCCTTTGCACTAATCTTTTCCTTGTATCCTGTTCTTTTCATTCTCCCTTGCTCCTGAAGGGGTGAGACCAGTGGAATATCTTAGATGGCTGCTCACAGGCTTTTAAGACCCCAGATGCTACTCACCAAGGTAGAATGTAGAACATTGTCTTTAGAAACTGTGTTATGCCAATTGAGCTAGATGTTCCCCGAGACCATGGTCCCCACAGCCCTCCGCCCAGCAATTCAGTCCCTCAGGGAGTTTGGATGTGTTTATGGAGCTTCCATGACCTTTCCTCGTACAAGTTGTGCTAGTTTCCCCAGTATTGTGTACTGTCTCATCCTTCACCAAAGATACCGCTTATCTATTGCCTATTTAGTATTTCCCCCTCTCCCATCCCTCGTAACCAACAAAGATTGTTACTTTTTGTGTGTAAACTTTTTCATGGGTTTTTACAATAGAGGTCTCATACAACATTTGTCCTTTTGTGATTGACTTATTTCACTCAGCATAATGTCCTCCAATTTCATCCATGTTATGAGATACTTCACAGATTCATCATTGTTTTTTATCATTGTGTAGTACTCCATTGTGTGTATGTACCACAGTTTGTTTATCCATTCATCTGTTGATGGGCATCTAGGTTGTTTCCATCGTCTTGCTATTGTGAACAATGCTGCCATGAACATGGGTTGCATATGTCTATTCGAGTGACAGCTCTTATTTCTCTAGGATATATTCCTAGGAGTGGGATTGCTGGATCGAATGGTATTTCTATTTCTAGCTTTCTAAGGAAATGCCATATCATTTTCCGAAATGGTTGTAACATGTTGCATTCCCAATAGCAGTGCGTAAGAGTTCCAATCTCCCCGCAGCCTCTCCAACATGAGTTATTTCGTGTTTTTGGTTCGTGCCAGTAATGCCAGGGTGAGATGGTATCTCATTGTGGTTTTAATTTGCATTTCCCCTAATGGCTAGTGATTGCGAGCATTTCCTCATGTGCCTGTTGGCTGCTTGAATATCTTCTTTGGTGAAGTGTCTGTTCATTTCCTTTGCCCATTTTTTAATAGGATTATTTGTCTTTTTGTGGCAGAGGTGTTGCATTTTCTTGTAGATTATGGAGATTAGACTTTTGTCTGACTTGTACTGTCCAAAAATTTTTTCCTAGTCTGTAGGTTCTCCCTTTACTCTTTTGGTGAAGTCTTCTGAAGAGCATAGGTGTTTGATTTTTAGAAGATCCCAGTAATCTAGCTTATCTTCTGGGATTTGTGTGTTGATGGTTATGGTTTGTATCCTGTTAATGCCGTGTATTAGGGCCTGTAGCGTTGATCCTATTTTTTCTTCTATGGACTTTATAGTTTCTGGCTTTATATTTAGGTTTTTGATCCACTTTGAATTAGTTTTTGTATATGGTGTGAGATATGGGTCCTGTTTCTTTTTTTTGTAGATAGATATCCAGTTTTGCCAGCACTATTTGTTAAAAAGACTGTCTTTTCCCCAT
>NW_004445176.1:6411-7849 GCF_000243295.1 Trichechus manatus latirostris | reverse complement strand
CTATGACTTTCTATTGAGTTGTCTAATTCTGAAATTTAATTGTTAATCTTCTGGATTTCTGATTGCTGGCTCTCTATAGATTCTTGCCTCCTGTTAAATTTGTCATTATGCTCTTCTTTAATCTTTTTAATTTCCTCTATTGTGTGTTCTGCATTTTGTTTAATTTCCTTCCTAATTTCTTGAAGAGTTCTGTATATAAATCTTTTGTATTCTATCTCCAGTAATTCCAAGAAATTTTCCTCCACTGGAAAATTTCTAGTTTCTTTATTTTGGGAGCTTGATGAGGCCATCATGGATTGCCTTTTTATGTGATTTGATATTTACTGTTGTCTCCGAGCCATTAATAAGTTATTATATTTATTTATTTTATGTTTGCTTACTGTGTCCTAGCTTCTTGTTTTGTTTTGATATGCCCAAATAGGGTGCTCATATGAGCTAGTTTGATTATTGGCACCTTTGAAGCTCTAATGTCCTGTCACCATGTGGTTTGATCTGTTACTAGGTATGTGAGCTCAGGAGTCAGCCCACTCCTCTTGTATGGATTCAGCTGAGGTACCCAGGTAGATAGCCACCAAGTGTGTGGTGTAGGCTCTCACTTACAGTCCTAGACAGGCATGGGTGGTTGGTGTAAGCACAGGCATCTGGCTGCAGCAGGGGGCTGAGCAAGGCTCTGAGCAAGGCAGAGAGCTGACAGCCACCCCTGAGTGTCCAGGAGGAAGGCATGTCCCTTTTCCCTAGAGCATGCATATGGATGGGTTTTGCAGCCAGACTGTGAGTACCTGATGCTGTTGGCTGTAAGGACTGGGGGGCACCTCTTATTCATGGGCCCCTATCACAGGTGGCTAGGTGGCTTGGGTAGAGCCACCAGTCCTCAGGCCCCTGATGTGGGTAGGTGAAGACGGTGCTTAATGGGCTGAGCAGTGTCAAATGTCAAGAACTTGCCACTTCACAGCTGAAACAATTGGAAGTTAGAGTTCTAGTATATACCCTATTGTACTGTGGTAATGAGGGCCTACGCTGCTGAGACGGGCCCATACAAGTCTATGCAGGCGGAAAGGCACCAAAATCCGTGGATCCCTTTTGCCTGTTTCTAGGCAAAGGAGCTGTGCCTACACTGGGTTCCTGGCTTAGGGGAGCTGGCAGTTTATTTTTTCCCCGTTTGTTAATTTGTTCACTCTCCAAGGCAGGGAGAATAGTTTGGGGCATGTGACGGATCCTACTTCCAGCCCAGGGGACTCAGCAATTGCTGAAGCCTGTCTGGGACCCAGTGCAGAGCAGGGAGCAGGGAGGTAAATGGGGGAGAGGTTTTTCCTTAAGGGAGGGTGTTTTTGATCTGCGTGGTAAGCCATACACAATTACTTATCTTTCACCAAATGGAGCGCTGCTTCTCACTGGTTCTGGGTGGCCGTGTAGACTCTCTGGCATTGGGTCCCCCCCC
>NW_004445176.1:4248-5180 GCF_000243295.1 Trichechus manatus latirostris | reverse complement strand
CCTGTTTCCTCATCAGTACACTGGGGATAATAAAAGAATCTACCTACAAGGTTATTGTTAGGATTAAATAAGATGATGCATATAAAGCTCTCAGGCTTAGAATAAGCAACTAATACATGTTAGTCATTGCTGTCGTTCTTTTTCTCACTCTCTCTCAACTTCAGTTAGTTGATTTAGCACCCCTTGGATAGATTAAGAAATACCTAACGCACATTAAATTAAGCCTCTAGGTTGAGAGCTGAACTCTCCTTGTTGATTTAGCAGACGTTTACTGAAGTAAGGCCCTACTCTGTGTCCAGGTCCTGTTCTAGAAGCATGGGGCAGACAGGAAGGTAGGAAACCAGGACCTCCAATGGGGAGCTGGACCTCTAAACACATGCTGGCATCCCAGCGTGATGGGGTGAGGGCTGTGATGGGGGTGCACAAAAGGTGAGGACTGCCCTCAAGACCCAGGAGACTCATTAAGACTGCTCCTAGGAGGCCAACTTTGGTGCTGGAGGAAGAAGGCTGGCATGTGATAATATCTGGCTATCCAGGAACCCAGTAAACATTCAACAAACACTTGTTACACAGGGTATTACTCCAAACTACCATGGACGTTTTAGTTAAATGATAGGCACTAGTCAATCCATGATTGTTTAGTCATGACAGGTACCTTGGGCCAATCCTAGTTTAATTTCAGGGGTTTTGTCTGGGAGGAAAAAAAAAAAAAGACAATATATAGGCTGGACTGGACTGGACTGGACTGAGCTGAATTATAGGAAGGAGTTGACTTTGACACATAGTACAGAGGACCCTATATTAGTCAAGGTTCAGCAAGGAACAATATTCATCAGGGATGGTTTAAAGGAAAAGATGTTAATGAAAGGGCTACCTGCAGAGTATGAGCAAAGTTAAGGGAATAAACAGGGGATGCTGAGGCAGCCAGAAAC
>NW_004445176.1:2180-3191 GCF_000243295.1 Trichechus manatus latirostris | reverse complement strand
GTTTCTGTTACAGCAACTTAGCCTGTACCCTAATGCATTCAAAGGCCAGTGGAGCTGAAACAGAGTAAGTGAGGGAGAGAGTGTTAGAAGATGAGGTCCTAGATCCCATAGGGCCTTGTAGACCAAGGAGGTTGTATTTTATTCTAGGGAGGAAGGTTACATGATGTGATTTGCATTTTAAAAAGAACACTCTGACTGCTGCGTGGACAATGGAATGTAGTGAACAAAAGTAGAGGCTGGAGACCAGTTAGGAGGCCCTCCTGGTTGTCCAGGCAAGAGATGCTAGTGGCTTGGTCTAGGGCAGTAGTAGCAGAGGTTGTGAGAAGTAGGTAAAATTCTGTATATGTTTTAATGGAAGGTTCAGAAGGATTATTTGATGAATTTGACATTAGGAGGTTTACATGTACAGGAATAAATGAAATAATATAAAGCACTTAGCATAGGGTCCACCACTTAACTGTTGTTGTTGCTTTAATTAAGAGTTTCTGACCCTCATTATGTAGCTTTTTCCCTGCACAAGCCCTTGGTGGACTGGGTTAGGAAAGACTCTCATGTTTTATTAAAGAAACTCGCAACTTTTGTGTCTGTGGGGTGGACATGGTCTCAGCTGTTTCTGAGGCCAGTGTCAGGAGGAAGGGAGGGTCAGTGGGTGGGACCTGGAGAGAACCTCAGTCCTGCAGCCAGTCGTGCTTGTAATTGGCCAAAAATTCACTTGCTCTGCTTATCTCCCACACAGCAAATAATTATTGAGCACCTAATATGTGCTGGGAGGATCCCTGGTGGTGCAGCGGTTAAAGCACTGTGACTGTTTAGCTGCTGACCGAAAAGTTGGTGGTTTGAACCCACCAGCCATTCTGTGGGAGAAAGATGTAACAGTCTGCTTCCGTAAAGATTTACAGCCTTGGAAACCCTATGGGACAGTTCTAGTCTGTCCTGTAGGGTCACTATGAGTTGGAATTGACTTGACAGCAGCAGGTTTTTTGGGTTTTGATTTATTATGTGCCCTGCAAC
>NW_004445176.1:0-851 GCF_000243295.1 Trichechus manatus latirostris | reverse complement strand
CACCACATTTATTCAATCTGTATGCTGAGCAAATAATCCTAGAAGCTGGACTGTATGAAGAAGAATGTGACATCAGGATTGGAGGAAGATTCATTAACAACCTGCGATATGCAGATGACACAGCCTAGCTTGCTAAAAGTGAAGAGGACTTGAAGCACTTCCTGATGAAGATCAAAGACCACAGCCTTCAGTATGGATTACACCTCAACGTAAAGAAAACAGAAATCCCCAAAACTGGACCAATACGCAACATCATGATAAACGGAGAAACTACTGGATTTGTCAAAGGTTTCATTTTACTGGGATATACAATCAACGTCCGTAGAAGCAGCAGTCAAGAAATCAGACAATGTCTGAAATCACTCCTGAGGTTCACCCTTCAGCTAAAGATTAGACAGGCCCGTAAAACAAAACGAGACTAAATGAGCACACCAGCCCAGGGGCAAGGACGAGAAGGCAAGAGAGGACAGGAAAGCTGCTAAGGGGGAACCCAAAGTGGAGAAGGGGAGAGTGTTGACATGTCATGGGGTTGGCAACCAGTGTCGTAAAACAATATGGGTATTAATTGTTTAATGAGAAACTGATTTGTTCTGTAAACCTTCATCTAAAGTCCAATTAAAAAAAAAAGAAATCAAATGACATATTATTGCATTGGGCAAATCTGCCGCAAAACACCTCTTAAAATGTTAAAAAGTAAAGATGTGCCTGACCTAAGCCTTGGTATTTTCAGTTGCCTCATATGCATGTGAAAGCTGGACAATGAATAAGAAAGAAGAAAAACTGATGCGTTTGAATTATGGTGTTGGCAAAGAATATTGAATATACCATGGACTGTCAGAAGAATGAACAAA
>NW_004445175.1:6297-7869 GCF_000243295.1 Trichechus manatus latirostris | reverse complement strand
TACACTTAGTGTGGCCCTCCTCACATATTTTCCCCCAGTAGTCTCCACTTGGTACGCTCCAACCTATGAACCTGCATAGCTACAGAAAGAAGCCACGGCCTGCGAGCTTCTGTAGAGTAGGGAGGGTTCGCCAGGGGGCACCACGCTTGCCTTTCCTAGAACAGCGCTCGCGCAGGCCGGGGGACTGTCCAGAGGCGGGGTAGCGTCGCTGCGCCTGCGCGGCGGGAAATCTCCTGGGAAGCGTGTCCCCCTCCCCCCCAGCGAAGTCTAACTGTTCCGCCGTTGTTGTCGTGTTAGACGTGCGCGAGCAGGGGTGCAGGGATACGCGGCCTCAGTAAGGGGGCGTGTCTGTGGGCAGCAACTCCTTTCTCAGCTCCAGTGATCCTCACCGATCTCTCCTTTTTTCCAGATTCCTGCTTCTCTTCCTAGCGTGGTCACTGCTGCCAGCCTAATCAAGATAATGGCGACCTCTGAGGGTAAGTACCAGAAATCGGGGTTCGCCGGGAACTCCGCGGACCCGCCTCCCCCTCCCTTCCTTCCACGGCCTTCCCGCCCCCGACTTTAAGCTCGAGGCCTCGGCGCGGACACGTGCGGGCCCTGCGGCTCTGACCACCGCCATCCTGTAGTGCCCGGCCTCCCTGCGGCCTGCCCTCCCTCTAGACCGCCAAGCGCGCGGACACGTGGCCAGGCGCTGCCGAGCGGTGGGACCTGTGCACCCCTCTCCTGGCAGCTCCTAGGCCACGTGAAGTCAAAGCTTTCCGGGACGACTCAGAATTGTCTGAAACCTAGCACTGCTTCTAGGGTGGAGGAGAAAAGCAGAAGAGGGTAATTAAAACTAGAAATGGAAAGGTGCCTGAAAATCACTTTTGTAAATCAATAGATACTGCAAAACAGTCACATGAAAATTTAGTGTTTACTCTTAAAACCAGAGTCTTGCTTTTCCTATGTTAATCGAAGCTTCAGAAAGTCTTGATGTTTTCTTTCCCAGATTTTGTGTGGTTTGATCTTACCTTTTTTTTTATGCTTTGATCCCAAGGTTTCATTGCTTCACTTTACGTTTCTTAAATTTACCCAAAATTCCAGATTCATTGCTATCGAGTCGGTTCCTTCCGACTCATAGCTATTCTATAGGACAGAGTAGAACTGCCCAGTAGGGTTTCCAAGGCAGTAACTGTTTATGGAAGCAGACTGCCACGTGTTTCTCCTGCAGAGCGGTCTGGTGAACCACCGACCTTTCCGTTAGCAGCTGAGCACTTAACCACTGGGCCATCAGGGCTCCTTTTTATCATATTTACTTGTCCCTAATCGTTTTGTCCCCGAGTGATCAGATCCTTAGGGAAGATCATTCATGATATGCTGATAAAACGTTGACTTGTTCCACACCACCCAATTTCTAAATTCATGGTGAACCAAACTGCTTGTGTTGGCTAGTCACTACATTTTTTTCCATACAGAAAAATTGAATTTAGATTACAAGATGTACTCAACAGAGAGATCCAGGTGATACTGAGTAACAACTCCATAAAAGCAAGGCATTGAAAAAAAAAATCAAGGCATTGGACCAGAGTTTTT
>NW_004445175.1:2678-3964 GCF_000243295.1 Trichechus manatus latirostris | reverse complement strand
CATCAAAATTATCCTCACTTCCTCACAATTTCCTAAAACTATTAGCGAAGAGAAAGGGTTAATGGTGGGGCTGTGATTAAGAAAAATAGAGAGGGAGGCTTCTAATAGGCTAAGAAGAGGCAAGAGGTGCCTCCTCTTGTACATTAACTTGAAATCAAGTGACCTACGGAACTGAACTTTCCCAGTTTGCCTTCCATGGGAAGCAGAAGTCAGGAAAAATACAGTATTTTTTTCCAGCAAGCTAATTTAGATATTGTATTATGAGTGTGTGTGTATGAAAATACTGTTGTACTTCCATTAATGTTGGTGTGTTTTCATTTTAATTCTATTTTAGTTCTGTCATGGGAGAGGCAGGTTAATAGTGGAAAGGGCAAAGAATTTGATAACCGAAGACTTAGGAATTTGGCCGGCTCTGCCTTTTTCTAACTGCATGACTTCAACATTTTTGATACTTAGTTTTCTAATGCCTGTAATTTATATAGTTAAATTCTTCACAAAATTATGTGACTTAAATGTGATGATATATGTAAAAATACTTTGTAAAGTGTAAGATTCTAAGCAGATGAGTTCATTTTTATTAAGATTATTAATCATGCTGAATTTTCACAGTTTCATCATTCTAAATGATTTAGACTTCAGGGAATCTATTCCTAAAAGCTGACGTATTTCCATTTTATTTCCACAGTACTGAACATTGGTAAAAAACTCTATGAGGGTAAAACAAAAGAAGTCTATGAATTGTTAGATAGTCCAGGAAAAGTCCTGCTGCAGTCCAAGGACCAGATTACAGCAGGAAATGCCGCTAGAAAGAATCACCTGGAAGGCAAAGCTGCAATTTCAAATAAAATTACCAGTTGTATTTTTCAGTTGTTACAGGAAGCAGGTAAGTGGCTACCTACCCTCTTCTTCCCACTTCCCTCTCCCCACACCTTCCTCCCCCTTCTCTCTCTCCTCTCTCTCTTACACACACGCACACGCGCGCACACACACACACGCGCACACACACACGTCTCTCATTCATGGGAAGATAACATTAACAACATGTTGTTTGGGGATGTCTCACGAGCTAGATTTATTTAAGCCAAACCAAGAACTCTTAAACTTCACTGTAACTTGTTGCTTGTTTTGGAATTACTGGTATCATTTGGTTAAGAGGAATCTTAACAGTGTGCACCAGATGAAGACTGTTTATCTGTATCCCCTCTGTAACTTCCCTCTCCTCGGACGTCTGTAGTCTTAAGGAATTTTCCTGTAAAGGAAGCCCATTTTAGTTTTAGGCAGCTCTG
>NW_004445175.1:0-909 GCF_000243295.1 Trichechus manatus latirostris | reverse complement strand
TTCTGGGAGATGTTTTAGTTTATGTTAATTCTATAGCATTACTTTGTAGTTTGTATACTAACAGTTTTAGGAGAAGCAGTATGCATCATGGTTAAGTGGGCTGCTCATGGAGTGTAAACAGTGTGGGTTGGAAACCTGCTTTAAATAGTACTAGCTTGATATAGCTACTGTGCCTCTATCCTTGTCTGTTTTGATGGATGATCATAATGGGGTGTTGTGAGGATTAAACAAAACAACTACAATGCTTAGAATGGTACTTGACATAAAGTAGGTACTTGATACATGTTAACTATTATTAGAGAGTTTGTTATTTTCCAAGGCCACCACATGAAATAGCTTCCATCCCAAACATTGCAAGTCTTTTCTTCATCTTAGTTTTCCAGTAAACAGTCTGAGTAAGAGAGAAGGGAGCAGGTGGACAAATACTTTTTTTGGCCCCTATGTTTCTCCTGATTCTGTTGAAGGCTTTTTTTAAGGACTGTTTGCTTTAAACATTAAGAGAAAAAGGCTATTCAGAGGTTAGATCTATATCTGGTTGTGATATATAGCTCTAAGTACATTATATTCTACATGGCCCATACAATACTGAACTGTAGAATCCAAGAATGCTGGCCTAAATTGGACCTAAATAATTTAGTGCCACTTAGATAAGTTATGTGCCTTTTGCAAATTTTTAAACTCAATGGCGAAGGCGATACCTATCATTTGTTGAATGAATAGTAAAGGCACTAGGACCTAGATTTTCTGATCCAGTATATATTTTGCTGTGCAACATCAAAATGAAATATTCTTTAATAAATTTGATAGGCAGTAGAAAGCAATATTAATAATTTTGTTTTCCTACTTTTGCCTTTTATTAAAAATTATGTTTATTTTTGATAGCATCACTTAGGGGTAATGCATTTGGCT
>NW_004445174.1:6205-7817 GCF_000243295.1 Trichechus manatus latirostris | reverse complement strand
CAAGTTTGACATACTGTGATGGCTGGCATGTTGCTGATACAGGAAGCTATACCACCAGTATTTCAAATACCAGCAGGGTCACCCATGGTGGACAGGCATTGGTGGAGCTTATAGACTTCAACAGCCTAGGAAGAAAGACCTGGCAATCTACTTTAGAAAATTAGTCAATGAAAACCCTATGGATCACAATAGAACACTGTCTGATATAGTTCTGAAAGACGATCCCCCTAGGTTGGAAGGCACTACTCAAACATAACAATGATCATAAAGATGGTGCAGAGCTAGGCAACATTTTGTTCTGTTATGCAGGAGGTCAAGGAGCTCTGGTGGCGCAACGGTTTAGCACTTGGCTACTAAACAAATGATTAATGGTTCAAACCCCCTCAGCAGCTCCATGGCAGAAAGCCTGGGAATCTGCTTCTATAAAGATTACAGCCAAGAAAACCCTGTGGGGGAAATTCTACTCTGTCACATGGAGTCGCTAAGAATTGGCATCGACTCCATGGCACACAACAACATGAATAAGGTCACCATGAGCTGAAGGCAACTTGATGGCAACAAACAGTATCAAACTGACCACATAACCATGCACAAGAGAGTCTGTGCTCAAGCCAATGTTTACGCATGGTAATCTTGTGTTAATACCTTTCATGTAGATGTATAACCAGTAAGTATAAAAACGAAGGCGAAAAAACTCAGTACTTTATGAAATAACTTTTTTAGTCAGTAATACTATTAGTATTATGACATCGAAACTTATTTCAGTATTATTAGGAACCAAGGTTTTCATGAAGACAGAAAAGAGATGCAAATATAAAATAACAGAAAATGACAAGATTTGCCCATTTACATTTATCCCATGAACATTCCTTGCTTCAGCCTAATAAATCAGCCGTGAGCAAACATTTCTGAAAACTGTTAGAATTCTTGCTTAAAATCCATCTTCCTGCCGTATTTCTAATTGCCAACTTCAAATTACTAAGTTTCCAGTGTCCCATGACACCCAGAACTCATAAAAAACCTGTCTCACCTGACCCTTTGGAGGTGAACTCACACTTATGCTGAGGTCTCTTTCCTATCACAACAGACTGAATAAAGTCTAGTTTGCCTATTTAACATTGTCCAGCACCATTTTGCGTATTTAACATTGTCCAGCACCATTTCTTATATGTATATAACCCTAAATTTGCATTTGGAATAAGAGTATGAATTTATGATGTAAGGAATTATGTATTTTACATGCTCACTGAAAGGACGAGACAAAATTGACTCAATGGTAACAGGTTTTGGTTTATCACTGAGCCCATGTATTGCACACATCTTGGTTTTTAAAAGGAACCAGAGGTTTGGGGAGAAAGAGTCGATTCCAGATCTGGAACAGGAAAGTGATCCAGGGACTTCTTTTTGCATTCAAATACTAACAGGGTTGTGTCTACAATCTATGTGGTTGGTGCAACTAAGAAACTGAATAAACTTTAATTTTTATTAATTTAAATACAACAATAAACTAGATTCAATTATTGGAAAATTATGCTTGGAGTAACCTGGGATTGTGAATCTACTTTTCAACAATAAAATTATGAAATATGCTTCTTCTGGATTCTGGAAGATG
>NW_004445174.1:3414-4777 GCF_000243295.1 Trichechus manatus latirostris | reverse complement strand
CACATTCCTTACATTCATAAGGCCTCTCTCCACTGTCAGTTCTTACATGTTTAGTGAGGTTTGAGGAGTGACTAAAGGCTTTGCCACATTTCTTACATTCCTAAGGCCTCTCGCCACTGTGAGTTCTTATATGTCTAGTTAGGTTTGAGGAAACACTAAAGGCTTTGCCACATTCCTTACATATATAAAGCCTCTCTCCACTGTGATTTCTCATATGTGCAGTGAGTCCTGAGAACTGACTAAAGGCTTTCCACATTCCTTACATACATAAGGCCTCTCTCCATTATGAGTTCTTATATGTGCAGTGAGGTTTGAGGACTGACTAAAGGCTTTGCCACATTCCTTACATACATAAGGCCTCTCTCCACTGTGAATTCTCGTATGTATAGTGAGGTTTGAGGAATGATGAAAGCCATTGCCGCATTTCTTACATTTGTAGCATTTCTCTCCAGTAAGAGTTCTCACAGCAGTGCTGAGGTAAGAGGGACAACCGCAGGCTTCTCCACATTGCTTACACTGATAGGCGTTGCATCCAGATTAAGATTTGATATGATGCTTAACTGATGAATGATTCATCAAGGATTTTCCACACTCAAGGCATTCAGAAGGATATGCTTCCATAGGAGTTCTTTTTAGCACAGAAAGATTTGGAATCTGGCTGAAGGTCTGTCCACAATGATTGCCTTCATTACTTTCATAGAAGTTCTCTAACAAATGCCTTCTGTTAAAAATAGGCAGCATACTGTTGGATACAAATTTGTTACTATTTCACCATTACGATACAAATTAAACACGTATTTTTTTGCCCTGAATTTTCATGTTTCCTAGATTAAATCATCTAACAGACATGCTACCATTATTTTTACTGTACTTCTAAAGTATAGTGCTCTCTAAAAATTGTATTTAAGTGAAATGTTTCAAATACTAAATTGACTCACATTTATGAAAATATTATACTGTGAAAATTCTGTGAACACACAATATTAGACCTGGTTTTATATACACATATAAGATACTTGGATGGCACAAAAGTTTGTACTGCCATATATATGTGAGTGTGTGTGTGAGTATACATATACATATAATTGTTCTTGTTATTAAGTGCCATTGATTTGATTCCAGCTTAGTGACCCCATATGACCAAAAGGCTGGTGGTTCAAACCCACCCAGAGGCACTGCCAAGAGCCGGAATAGACAAGACAGCAACAGGTTTGAGATGCGCACACATGCGCACACACAGAAACATCCCTACTCCTCACTTATCAACTATCTCTTTATCTGACATTTCACATTTGCAACAATATAAAAAATCTACTATCAGATTATCTTGCACATTAATGAGGGCCTCAGAGAACCTGGGCAG
>NW_004445174.1:1596-2490 GCF_000243295.1 Trichechus manatus latirostris | reverse complement strand
TGAACCCACCAGCAGCTACGTGGAAGAAAGATGGGGCAGTCTGCTTCCTTAAAGACTACAGCCATGGAAACCCTACGGGGCAGTTCTACGCTGTCCTACAGGGTCACTATGAGTTGGAAGAGATTCAACAGCAATGGGTTTTTATACATGTATGTGTGTATATACACATATGTATGTGTTGGTATGCATACAAATATATAGTTGATGTTGTTAAGTGCTGTTGAGTTAATTCCAGTTCACAGTGACCTCATATGACAGAGGAGAACTGCCCCATAGGATTTTCTTGGCTATAATTATTACGGAAGCAGACTGCCAGGTGTTTCTCCCAAAGAGCTGCTGGATAGGTTCAAACTGCTAATCTTTTGGTTAGCGATCGAGTGCTTAACCATTTGTCCCACCTGGGCTCCTGAGGTATATAAATATTTTAATGTCATTATACCTTCTTAAGACTCTCTCCTGAAGCACTGCTGTCTCTCGCATAAATGACACTCACCTCACATGTGTTTTATGGTTGTTATCCTAATCTTCAGTGCCATGCAACTGGCAGATTTCTCCTACTGTCGAGGACCAGGTGTCGTTTTTCATGAATCGTACTATTATATTTTCAGTGGATAGCTTGTCTTCATCAATAAGCTGACCCAATGATTTAAGGTGAGGTTCTCAATATGAAACAAAAAGGAGAGAAAATACTCAGAGGAAAAAGGTAGCTGTGAGCAAAGAAAGCTTCTGATGCATTTTGCTGTTTCCGTACTTTGGCAATGTTGAGAAAGCAATTTACTAGGAAATACTTCCATGAAGATTGAGAGTGATGGTGACATAAATAGGGTGTAATTAGAAGAGCAAAGTACAAAGGTATTGGACACAAAGCACATGGAACATTAGAAGAGTAAAAGG
>NW_004445174.1:0-1243 GCF_000243295.1 Trichechus manatus latirostris | reverse complement strand
TGATTGGCAGGTGTGAATTCATTTGCAGCAAAATAATCATGTCAAATTTTTAAAAAACAAAGTAATATTCTTTACATGGTCCCAGACCACAAATATTCTCTCTGTGCACCAAAGAAACCCCTGAAGTCAACACTCACATTTACAACATTTAAAGAGCCTTAAGGCTTTTAACCACAAACGAAATGAGAAGTCAGTTTAATACAAGAGCTCTGTATTCATGGGAAACCAAGATATGCATGTTCCAGAGAGCAAATGACCATACTTGTTTTATTTAACAATGTTTTCCCATTCCTTGGCCCACACAATGGAGTAACATTGATGGGAATGACATATTTGGTCACAAAAAAATTTTTAAAAATTTAAAAATGAAGTAAGAGCTATGGCTGCTAACCAAAAGGTCAGGAGTTTAAATTCACCAGGCACTGCTTGAGAACCCTATGGGGCAGTTCTACTCTGTCCTATAGGGTCACTATGAGTCAGAATCGACTCGACGGAGTTGGTTTGGGTTTTTTTTTCCTCCATACCTACTGAGGCCAGGCTTCTGAAGATTTCCATCACCACATCTCTGTAGAGTTGTCTCTGAGAAAGATCCAGCAATGCCCACTATTCCTGAGTAAAGTTCACAGCCACATCCTCAACAGCCACTGAGTCCTAAAAATTCCCACATATTCTGATACAGCAAGGTACCACGTACTCTAGTGTGTGCAAAAGAAAGGGTGAGGCTGACAGTCCTGGGGAACTGACATTTCATGGGGATTTGACACAGGTTTTGTGTTCTACTAAGGTCTACTCTAGGGGTTAGCCAACAGCCTCATCCCTTCACTGTCTACATACACTTCCCCACGGACTGCATCCTGTCTCATAGACTTAACAGTACTTCCAACACAATGAACTTATCTCTCCACAGTCTGTGACCAATTGTAGTCTCATTCCTCTCTGGTCTAGAACAGTCAGAACACACAGCATCAACTGAAGAGATGCCCTACAGTGAAAGCCCTATTTCCACATTCGGATCATCTCTTACTTGTGAGAAAAAGGTTCGCCTTTTGCACAGGACCCGGCAGAATATTTAACGAAACATGAAACACAGGGTGAAAGCAGGATGAAATGTTAACAACTGGGAAACGCTGCAGGACTGGCAGTTTTTCCTTTTGCCCCTCACGAGCCATGGGGGGCCAGTGGACTGTACAAAGAGACAACCCAACCCAAGGTCCTCAGCGTGTCATAATTTCTTAAAGAACTC
>NW_004445173.1:5470-7859 GCF_000243295.1 Trichechus manatus latirostris | reverse complement strand
ATATGGAGGTCAGGGTATTAATGGAGTCTCAGCTAATATCTGTCTCACAGTAGGCCCAGTGGGTCCCCAAACCCATCCTGTAGTGATTTCCCTACTTCTAGAATGCATAATTGGAATACAAATACTCAGCAATTGGCAGAATCCCCACATTGGATCTCTGACAAATGGTGTAAAGGCTATTATGGTAGGAAAAGCCAGGTGGAAGCCATTAGAACTGTTCCTAACTAGGAAAATAGTAAACCAGAAGCAATACTGCATTCCTGGAAGGATTGCAGAGATTACTGCCACCATCAAGGACTTGAAGGCTGCAAGGTGGTGATTCCCACCACATCCCCATTCAACTCACCAATTTGGCCTGTGCAAAAAACAAATGGATCCTGGAGAATGACAGTGAATTATCGAAAACTTAACCAGGTGGTGACTCCAATTGCAGCTGCTATTCCAGATGTAGTTTCATTGCTTGAGCAAATTAATACATCTGCTTGTATATGGTATGCAGCTATTGATCTAGCTAATGACTTTTTCTCCAAACCTGTTTCAAAGGACCATCAGAAGCAGTATGCCTTTAGATGGAAAGGCCAGCAATACACCTTCGATTGCTTACCTCAGAGCTACATCAACTCTCCAGCTTTATGTCATAATTTAGTCTACCGTGATCTTGATCGCCTTTCCCTTCCACAAGATGTCACATAGGTCCATTACATTGATGACATTATGCTGACTGGACCTAGTAAGGAAGAAGTGTCAATTACTTTGGACTTTTTGGTAAAACATTTGTGTGCTAGATGGTGGGAAACTAATCCCACAAAAATTCAGGAACCTTCCACCTCAGTGAAATTTCTAGCGGGTTGAGTGGTGTGGGGCATGTCAAAATATTTCTTCTAAAGTGAAGGAAAAGTTATTTCAGCTGGCTCCTCCCACAACTAAAAAGTAGGCACAATGCCTAGTGGGCCTCTGTGGATTTTGGAGACAGCATATTCCTCATATGGATGTGTTAATCCACTGTATTTATCAAGTGACTCTAAAAGCTGCCACTTATGAGTGGGGCCCAGAACAAGAGAAGTCTCTGCAGCAGATTCAGGCTGCTGTGCAAGCCACTCTGCTACTTGGGCAATATGATCTGGCTGATTCAATGGTGCTTGAAGTGTCCATGGCAGATAGAGTTGCTGTTTGGAGTTTGGCAGGACCCTATTGGTGAATAACAGCACAGACCCTTAGGATTTTTGAGCAAAGCTCTGTCATCCTCTGCAGATAACTACTCTTCTTTTGAGAAACAAATTTTGACTTGTTACTGGGCCTTAGTAGAGACTGAACTCTTAACCATGGGACACGAAGATACCATGCGGCCTGAGCTACCCTTCATGAACTGGGTGTTGTCTGACCCACAGAGTCATAAAGTTGAACGTGCACAGTAGCACTCCATCATTAAATGGAAGTGGTATATACGAGATCGGGCCCGAGTGGGACCTGAAGGCACAAGTAAGTTGCATGAGGAAGTGGCCCAAATGCCCATGGTCTCCACTCCTGTCACATTACCTTCCATCTCCCTGTCTGCACCTATGGCCTCATGGGGAATTCCTTATGATTAGTTGACCAAAGAAGAGAAAACTTGTGCCTGGTCTACAGATGGTTCTGCATGATATGCAGGCACCATTTGAAGTGGACAGTGGCAGCACTACAGCCCTTATCTGAGATCTCCCTGAAGGACAGTGGTGAAAGGAAATCTTCCCAATGGGCAGAACCTTGAGCAGTGCACGTGGTTGTTCACTTTGCTTGGAAGGAGAAATGGCCAGATGTGCGACTGTATACTGATTCATGGGCTGTGGCCAATGTTTGGGCTGGATGGTCAGGGACATGGAAGGAAAATGATTGGAAAATGGAAACAAGGATTTATGGGGAAGAGGTATGTGGATAGACCTCTCTGAAGGGGCCAAAGAAGTGAAGATATTTGTGTCTCATGTGAATGCTTACCAAAGGGTGACCTCAGCAGAGGAGGATTTTAACAATCAAGTTTATAGGATGACTCGTTCAATGGAAACCACTCATCCTCCTTCCCCAGCTACTGCCATCTTTGTTCAATGAACTCATGAACAAAGTGGCCATGGTGGTTATGCATGGGCCCAGCAACATGGACTTCCACTCACCATGGCTGACTTGGCTACAGCTACTGCTGAGTGAACAATCTGCCTGTAGCAGCGACCAACACTGAGTCTCCTATATGGCACCGTCCCTCAAGGTGATCAGCCAGCAATCTGGTGGCAAATAGATTACAGTGGACCACTTCCATCACGGAAAGGGCAGCATTTTGTTCTTACTGTAATGGATGCTTACTCTGGATATGGATTTGCCTTCCCTGCACACAATGCTTCTGCCAAAGCTACTATCTGTA
>NW_004445173.1:4108-5136 GCF_000243295.1 Trichechus manatus latirostris | reverse complement strand
TCCAGAAATCAAGGGGAGAAATGGGAGTGGCACCACTCACTATTACCCCTAGTGACCAGCTCATAAGATTTTTGCTTCCTGTCCCTATAACTTTATGCTCTGCAGGTCTAGAAGTCTTAGTTCCAAAGGGAGAAGTGTTCCCACCTTGAGGCACATCACTGATTTCATTGAACTGGAAGCTAAGAATGCCACCTGGCCACTTTGGGCTCTTTATGTCTCTGGAACAATAGGCAAAGAAGGCAGTTACCATACTGGCTGGTGTGATTGATCTTGATTACCAAGAGGAAATCAGATTGATATTATATAGTGGAGGTAAAGAAGAGTATGTCTGGAATGCAGTAGATCCATTAGGGCATCTCTTAGTACTATCATGCCCTATGATTAAAGTCAATGGAAAACTATTATGACATGACTATTAATGGCCCAGACCCTTCAGGAATGAATGTATGGGTCACCCAATCAGGCAAAGAACCACGACCAGCTGAGGTGCTCGCTGAGAGCAAAGAGAATACAGAATGGGTGGTGTACGGAGATAGTTTTAAATATCAGTTATGGCCATGTTACTAGTTGCAGAAATGAGGACTGTAATTGTTATGAGTATTCTTCTTTATATGTGTGCATCAAATTTTTTGTTATCTTCATTTATATAAGATGTAAACAGGGTTATTGCATTTTTGGTTGTATGTGTGTTCATTGTATCATGTTAGGCCAAAGTATGACTTTATAATTGTCTTTATTCAGAAATTATGTATGGTTTAAGGAGATGTGTACAGGTGCCAAGTTGACAAAAGGTAGACTGTGATAGTTAAGATTGTGTGTCACCTTGGCTTGGCCATGATTCTCATTGTTTTGGCAGTTGTATAATGTTGTGATCACTTCTCTGTTGATATTTGATATGTGATCACCCCTACAATGGGAACTGCTGTGGTACTAGCAGGGGTGGGGCTATGACAGCTCACAACCCTCCATTAGGCTTCATCTCTCTGCCCTCTGCCACCTAGCTCTTCCTGCTCCCCTTGCTAGGGCTT
>NW_004445173.1:1753-3425 GCF_000243295.1 Trichechus manatus latirostris | reverse complement strand
AAATACATAAAACAAACTCTAACAGCTCTGAAGAGAGAGATAGACAGCTCCACAATAGTAGTAGGAGACTTCAACACACCACTTTCGGTGAAGGACAGAACATCCAGAAAGAAGCTCAACAAAGACACAGAAAAGCTAAATGCTACAATCAAACAACTTGATCTCATAGACATATACCGAACACTGCACCCAACAGCAGCCAAGTATACTTTCTTTTCCAACGCACATGGAACATTATCCAGAATAGACCACGCATTAGGCCATAAAGCAAGCCTCAACAAAGTCCAAAACATCGAAACATTATGAAGTATCTTTTCAGACCATAAAGCCATAAAAGTGGAAATTAACAACACAAAAAGCAAGGAAATAAAATCAAACACATGGAAACTGAACAAAACCTTGCTCAAAAACAAAAGGGTTATAGAAGAAATTAAGGATGGAATAAAGAAATTCATAGAATCAAATGAGAATGAAAACACATCCTACCAGAAGCTTTGGGACACAGAAAAAGCAATGCTCAGAGGTCAGTTTATAGCAATAAATGCACACACCCAAAAACAAGATAGCCTCATAATCAAAGCATTAACCCTACAACTGGAACAAGTAGAAAGAGAGCAGCAAAAGAAGCCAACAGGTGCCAGAAGGAATAAAATAATAAGAATTAGAGCAGAATTAAATGAAATAGAGAATAGAAAAACAATTGAAAGAATTAACAAGTCAAAAAGTTTGTTCTTGGAACAGAGCAACAAAATTGATAAACCATTGGCCAAACTGACAAAAGAAAAACTGGAGAGGAAGCAGATAACCCATTTAAGAAATGAGATGGGTGATATCACAACAGACGCAACTGAAATTAAAAGAATCATAACAGAATACTATGAAAATTTGTACTCTTACAAATTTGAAAACCTAGAGGAAATGAACAAATTTCTAGAAACTCACTACCTACTTAAATTAACACAAACAGAGGTAAAACAACTAAATAAACCCATAACAAAAGAAGAGATTGAAAAGTTTATTAAAAAACTGCCAGCAGAAAAAAGTCCTGGCCCAGACAGCTTCACTGGAGAATTCAACCAAACTTTCAGAGAAGAGATAACACCACTTCTACTAAAGGTATTTCAGAGCATAGAAAAGGATGGACTACTCCCAAACTCATTCTATGAAGCCAGCATAACTCTGACACCAAAACCAGGCAAAGGCACCACAAAAAAAGAAAATTACAGACTGATATCCCTCATGAACATTGACGTAAAAGTCCTCAACACAATTTTAGCCAATAGAATTCAGCAACATATCAAAAAAATAATTCACCATGACCAAGTGGGATTTATACCAGGTATGCAGGGATGGTTCAATATTCGAAAAACAATCAATGTAATCCATCACATAAATAAAACAAAAGACAAGAACCACATGATCTTATCAATCGATGCAGAAAAGGCATTTGGCAAAGTTCAACACCCATTCATGATAAAAACTCTCAACAAAATAGGAATAGAAGGGAAACTCAATATAATTGAGGGCATTTATACAAAGCCAACAGCCAACATCATCCTGAATGGAGAGACTTTGAAGGCATTCCCCTTGAGAACAGGAACCAGACAAGGATGCCCTTTATCACCATTCTTATTCAACATTGTGCTGGAGGTCCTAGCCAGAGCAGTTAGGC
>NW_004445173.1:0-1649 GCF_000243295.1 Trichechus manatus latirostris | reverse complement strand
CTGGAACTAATAGAAGATTTCAGCAAAGTTTCAGGATACAAGACAAACATACAAAAATCAATTGGATTCCTTTACACTAACAAAGAGAACCTTGAAGAGGAAATCATCAAATCAATACCATTTACAATAACCCCCAAGAAGATAAAATACTTAGGAATAAATCTAACTAGAGATGTAAAACATCCTTACAGAGAAAACTACAAGACGCTACTGCAAGAAACTAAAAGAGACCTGTGTAAGTGGAAAAATATACCTTGCTCATGGATAGGTAGACTCAACATAGTAAAAATGTCAATTCTACCCAAAGCAATCTATAGATACAATGCAATCCCAATTCAAATTCCAGCAGTTTTTTAATGAGATTGAGAAATAAATCACCAACTTCATATAAAGGGAAGAGGCCCAGAATAAATAAAGCATTACTCAAGAAGAAGAACAAAGTGGGAGGCATTACACTAACTGATTTTAGGACCTATTATACTGCCAAGGTAGTCAAGACAGCCTGGTACTGGTACAACAATAGGTACATAGACCAATGGAACAGAGTTGAGAATCCAGATATAAGCTTATCCACCTATGAACAGCTAATATTTGACAAAGGCCCAAACTCCATTAATTGGGGAAAAGACAGTACCTTTAACAAATGATGCTGGCATAACTGGATATCTACATGTGAAAAACTGAAACAAGACCCATATCTCACACCATGTACAAAAACTAACTCAAAATGGATCAAAGACTTAAATGTAAAATTGACAATGACAAAGATCATGGAAGAAAAAATAGGGACAACGCTAGGAGCCTTAAAACATGGCATAAACACAATACGAACCGTAAGTAACAATGCACAAGCACCAGAAGAGAGACTAGATAAAGGGGAGCTCCTAAAAATCAAACACTAATGCTTATCAAAAGACTTCATCAAAAGAGTAAAAAGACAAGAGACAGACTGGGAAAAAAATTTTGGCTACAACAAATCCAATCAACATTTAATCTCTAAAATCTACAAGATGCTACAAAACCTCAACAGCAAAAAGACAAATAACACAATTAAAAACTGGGCAAAGGACAAGAACAGGCACTTCACCAAAGAAGATATTCAGGCATCTAACAGACACATGAAGAAATGCTCACGATCTTTAGCCATTAGAGAAATGCAGATCAAAACTACAATGAGATATCATCTAACCCCAACAAGGCTAACATTAATCCAAAAAAAACACAAAATAACAAATGCTGGAGAGGTTGTGGAGAGACTGGAACACTTATACACTGTTGGTGGGAATATAAAATTGTAAACCACTTTGGAAATCGATTTGGCGCTTTCTTAAAAAGCCAGATATAGAAGTACCATACGATCCAGCTATCCCGCTGCTTGGAATATATCGTAGAGAAACAAGAGCCGTCATACGAATAGATATATGCACACCCATGTTCATCGCAGCACTGTTCACAATAGCCAAAAGATGGAAGCAACCTAAGGGCCCATCAATGATTGAATGGATAAACAAACCATGGTATATCCACACAATGGAATATTATGCAACCATAAAGAACAATGATGAAGCTGTGAAACATCATATAACTTGGTGGAAGCTGGAACTTATTATGCTGAGTGAATTTAGTCAGTCACAGAAGGACAAATACTG
>NW_004445172.1:0-7907 GCF_000243295.1 Trichechus manatus latirostris | reverse complement strand
CACACAGAGCTTCTAAGTGCACACGCTGAGAGAGAAATTACGGTAGCTGAACAAGACTCAGTCAGCACAACTTGTCATTTCCTCCAATGCTCTGAGATTGGGTGGAAGATCATCTGTCTTCTGCGTCCTGTGACCCAAGAACAGAGATGATTTTTAACAGTGGTCAATGCCTGCCTTAGAATTCTCCACAGTGATGGTCAGAGAGCTGGGTCCAAAGGACTTTTGGCCTCGCCCTTTCATGGCCAATCTTATGCTTCCAAGGCCACAGATTTTCATGAAGTAGAAAAAGAAATTGCAGAATTTGGACACGATTGTTTCTCTACAATGCAATGTTTGAATTATTGGCCCTGAGCTCACTCAGTCAAATGCGATGGCCCTATAGCCATAAGTGCGCATTATGGGAAAAAACTGATCAACTAACTGACAAGCAGAAGAATCAAGGAGCAAGCCTGCTTTTCTTCAGTGCCCAGATGCAATGATTTGCCCCACCATCCCTGGAATAGGAAGGACGGGATGGAAAATCATTTAAGGTTGTTCCATGATAGAAGCTCAAGTCCTAAGCAAAGTCACCAAGATTTTGCTTTTATCGATCACCATGAGTAGCTTTCAAAAATATTAGGGCAATTTTTCTTGAATTTCTCTAACTTCATCATCTAAGCTAAGACTTGACTAGAGTTGTACATTGTAGCTGCCAGAGAAAATACAAAGATAGGCACATGCAAGAAGCTACTTCCTGGATGCAGAGGATTAAGGTGTGGGCAATTTCCAGAGAAGCAGAAGAAGCATGGAGGCATTCTTTTCACAGTGGTTGGGCAAACACTGTGGATGCTGAAGATAGAAATATTCATCGGGTCCTATCAGGTTTATATTCAGATAAAACACAGAAATTGTGAGGGAATTCATGAGGACCACATTATGAAATGACTTTCTCATATAATTGTAGCATAGAGGGGAGAAGAACCTCGTCTCCTCTGGACTTCTAATTCTCTGTTTCTCCACTACAATACGACTGCTGTTTCATTTTTTACATTTCCTTCTTGAGTCAAAATACCTTCCCCAGTGACAAGAAACTATGTTAGTTCCAGCCGGGAAATTTTCTGAGTGAAGACTATCTGTGCGGGACACTCCTCCTCAACCTGTCTCTCCTTCTCCTATACCCTCCCATCTGAAGACCATGACTGCTGTGATAGGAGGATTCAAGTTGGTCTCACATTTCTTCTTATTGCAACCACTTGGGGTCAGCACCCTTCATCTCCAAGCTGAGAAGTAGGGCTTCATGGCTCAGACTGGCCAGCTCTGAGTTAGAATGGGAGCAAGTGTGTGTGATTTGACTTTGGTGAGTAGACTCCTGTTTTGGTCTCAAGATACTCACCCATTTCAGGGCCATGGGGCTCTGTTTAACACCTGAAGAGCCCAGGGCTATACCATAGGAAGTCCATTTAGCTTCAGAGAAAAAGATTTTCTTCTTCCTCACCCTTACATTTGCTCCCATGCCCACTAAGTCTACGTGCTTAAGAGTGTTTGATGACTATACAGTATTCAGATAATCAAAATGACCTGCACCGATTTTGTGAAATTGGTGTGCTGGTTTGGTTTGGGTGCTGTCTTCTATGTTTATGGGACCAAGATTCCAACTCTGGCCTTATGGCTGCAAATGCAGTTCTGTTCTTATGAGAGTGAGTAAATCATAACAGCTTAAAGTTTTTTACCTCCGGTTGGATTGCCAGATAAAATATAAGCCACTTGTTAACTTCAAATTTCTGATAAAGGACAAATACTGTGGAGCCCCGGTGGTGCCGTGTTATTTTAAGTATGTCCCCAATATTACACAGAGATTCCTTGGAATACTGTATTTTATTTGCTAAGCACTGCAAACCTGTTCTTGGGGTGACTATGAAGTTTAAGAAAGTGGTAAAGTTCTCACTGTAGAATCTAGACTAAAAAAATACAAATAGGATCGATCACTGATCCCAGAAAGAAAAAAGAAAGAAAGAAACAAGACTGCATTAATTTTAATGGAATATATATATATATATATATATATATAGGAACACACCTTAATTGTATAATGAGAAAAAAGGAAACTGAACGCATTTTTGATAAACGAACATAGCTTGTGTTAGTTACCCACAGTCACACATATTTTTGGAAAGAGGAAAAAGAAAACATTGGTTTCCCCTCAGATGGAGAATTTTGCAGAGGGAGAAGCTGTCACCATAGAATCTATCTGGAACTGTTTGACTTTTGAGCCACGCAGAGGTGTGTTTGTTTAATTACCGAATTACAGTCATTGTCAGAATTAAAAACTTAAATACGAATGTACAACAGAATAATCTGAGAAGCAACAGGAAGCTACTTCTCCTCATGGAATTAGAGGCTGCCAGCCTTCCTTTGATGCAGTGGGGTTTCCACGAAAGAGGATCATGAGTAAGGCTGGCCCTGCTGCAGTCCCCAAAGCTTTCACTAATGGACAGGAGTTTCGGGACACAAGGACTAATTCCTAAATCAGGGTGCATACACACACTGTATGCGTACACACACCAAACACAAAGGAACTTCTGGACAATCCTAAATTCAAACACTTAGTTTCCTTTTCTCTATTTGTACCTACCCTTCATCAGACAAAGCAGCCTGAATTCTGCTGATGAAGTACTGACCTAAGAGAAGCCCGGTCGTAGTTCGAACTTGACTGAATTTTCCTTGACAAGAGCTCTTTCTATGCAGAATCGGAGGATGGTTTTCAAACTTGAAGAAATGTTCGTCAAAATTAGGTATTATTCAGAATGTAACAGATAATGACTTGCCACACTTTCCATTTAAACTGGCATTTCATCCCTCATTTTAAGTCCACCAATTAGGGAAAGAAACAATGCAGTCCTCAGATGCAGTGCTTGCCATTTCCCATGGTATAAATACTGCCAACACAGGACAAGCAAGCAACGTGAGGGCACTGAATTCTACACCGTGAAAGGGGATCTCCCAATACAAATGCTACACATGCAAATAAGCCAAGAGCCTAGAGGAAAGTATAGGAGCAAAATTACTAAGGATGAGTTTGAGTATCTTTACCTTCCTTTGTAATAGAATTGACATATGAGAAAGCGGAAGAGCGGTCCACTCCTGGGTGTCGGGTCTGAGGCCTCGCCCTCGCACAGCCCAGTCCAGCCAGGAGACCTACCCTGAAGGACCCTGTATTCCCTGCTGGCACCCACGGACACCATGAAGGGGACCTTCTGCAACTGATGCTTGGAGACATTAGAGGGCAGCAGTTCGCGCGCTCCAGAGCCCTGTCTCAGGACGGCGTGCGCATGCGTGAGCTCCTAAAGCAGGGCGGGAATGGGGTCGCCTGAGCCTCTTTGCCTAGTGGTTAAGAGCTACTGGCTGCTGAACAAACGTTGGCAGTTAGATTTCTATCAAGGAAATGGCTCAGGCGGTTGCAGAGGCTGGAGCGTCCCAAATCCGTAGTTCAGGCTGGAGGCTGCTCCTGATTCACGTAGCTGTTGGGGTGGGACAGCCCAAGACCGGCAGGTCAGAGAACCGGGCTCTCGCTCACAGGCTGCCAAGACTGAAGAATCCGAAGAATGGCAGGCGAGACTGCAGAAAAGCTGCTAGTTCAAGTCCCAGGAACCGCAGGTCAGACGAACAGGAGCCAGCTGCAGGACTCAGAGACAGAAACAGCCTGCCAGCCTTGCCAGAGGGTCCACTTAGAGTCGACTCAGGCCACCCCTCAAGGAAACTCCCTTTGAACTGACTGGCTACTCACAGCAGATCCCATCGTGGAGCAGATGCCAAGTTCTATCAGATTTCATCATGGAAGTGATCACGTCCACATACGACTGCTAAACTACACCGTAACTGCCAAACCACTGAGAATCTGGGCCCAGCCAAGTGGACACACAAGCTTAACCATCACATGGAGGCTTCCCCTGCCTGGACATCAACGTGCACAGAGGAACGATGTTCCGATTCCGAGATAAGTCTCCAGATGGTGGGTCAGGGCGACCGCTGCAATCCCATCAGCCCTCTTTGGGGCTGGTCCCGCCCATACCACCACCTCCACCGGCGCAGAGCCCTTACTACCCCCAAGGCCTGACCTGCTCTGCCACAGGTCTTGCTCCAGCTGGACCCTCCCTCCTTCCTTCTCCCTCTCTCCGCTTTCCCACTGATTATCGCATTCAACAATCCATCCCAGGCCATCAGCTGGATCTCTGGGCTGAGAGTCTGGCTACCACCACTCACAGCTGACTCCAATGAACATCTCTCCGCCAACCATTTCCGTTCCTAAAACTCCAGAAGCAGGTCTGCTCCTGCTTGTCTTGCACAGACCCACCCACAGTGGTACTGAGTTGGGGCACCGGAGACACGGCAGCCTGTTTTTTAATTTTTTATTCTGCTTTACGTGAAAGTTTACAGCTCAAGCTAATTTGTCATTCAAACATTTATACACTCATTGTTTGACGACACAGGTTGCGATCCTCACGATGTGACAGCACGCTCCCTTTGCCAGCCCGGGTTTCCCGTGTCCATTCCCCCAGCTCCTGTCCCTTCCTGCCTTTTCATCCTGCTTTTGGATGGGCGCTGTCCATTTGGTCTCCTGTACTTTATCAACCTAAGAAGCACTGTCCTCACGCATATGATTTTTGTTTGTTTGTTTGTTTTATCCTCCTGTCCAATCTACTGGAATCCATCGAGTGACCACGTATCCTTCCCTTTCTTCTTGCTACCTCTGACATCCCTCTGTGGGCAAAAGAAATTCATGGGTGTCTTCCTGTTGGTGTCGACGGAGGCCGCGAGCCAGCTCGGGTGGGGGCACCATGACATAGACGGGATGCGGGAGGGCTCGGGGTATGTGATCTGCATTGTACACAGCAAGCAGTATCCCTGCTGCCCACAGGCTGCAGAGTGATCCCGGGGCGGCATGTAGTCGGCAAGGGGTGGTGCCTACGTCAGACACTGCAGCACCGCATTCATGTAGCAGGTGTTCCCCCATGTTGTTGAGGCCTGCCCCGACCCCGGAAGATCTGCTCCGAGTCAAGTCAGTTTGTCAGTGGGAGCATGTACCCTGTCCCTGCAGGCGTTCTGCTTCTGGAATATGTGCCAGGCTTTGTCAGCCAAAGAAGTGAAGGGTAGACAGTACATAATACCAAGGAAGGCAGCACAACTTGACCAGGGCAAAGTCGTAGAAGCTTGATAGGCACATCCACATTCCCATAGGGACCAAGTTACTGGGCTGAGGGCTTTGGGGACTATGGTCTCGGTTGACATCTAGCTTAACTGACATAAACATAGTTTATAAGGAAAATGTTCTACATCCTACTTTGGTAAGTAGTGTCCGGGATCTTAAGAGTTTGTGAACGGCTATCTAAGATATGTTTACTGGTCCCGCCGTGTCTGCAGCAAGGGAGAATGAAGAAAACCAAAGACACACCGGAGACAGGAGGACCTCATACCACCAAAAAACAAGAGCCAGGAGAACAGTGCATCCTTTGAATTCCAAGTCCCTGTGCTCAGAAGTGCCAAGACCAGGGGGCAGATTGATGACAAGGACCTTCTCCCGGAAGCAAGAGAGAAAGCCTTCTCTTAGAACTGACACCCTAAATTTGGACGTCTAGCCTCCTAAACTGTGAGAGAATAAACTTCTCTTTGTTAAGGCCAGCCACTTGTGGTACTTCTGTTGTTGCAGCACTAGATGACTAAGACAACCCTCAATGATGAGGATTCACATGATGGCCGCAACAATGGACTCAAGCACAACAACGACTGCGAGGATGGCGCAGGACCAGGCAGTGTTTCGTTCTGTTGTGCATAGGGTCGCTATGAGTTGGAACTGACTCGACGTCAGCTTGTTGTTGTTGTGTTGTCGTTAGGTGCCATCGAGTCGGTTCCGACTCATAGCGACCCTATGCACAACAGAACGAAACACTGCCCAGTCCTATCCCATGCTCACAATCGTGGTTATGCTTGAGCCCATTGTTGAAGCCACGGTGTCAATCCGTCTTGTTGAGGGTCTTCCTCTTTTTCCCTAGCCCTCTACCAACCATGATGTCCTTCTCCAGGGACTGATCTCTACTAATAACATGTGCAAAGTATATGAGACATAGTCTCCCCATCCTTGCTTCTAAGAAGCATTCTGGTTGTACTTCTTCCAAGGCACATTTGTTCCTTCTTTTGGCAGTCCATGGTATATTCAATATTCTTTACCAATACAATTCAAAGGTGTGAATTCTTCTTCAGTCTTTCATCATCGAGCTTTCACATGCAGATGAGTTGATTGAAAACACCATGGTTTGAGTCCAGCCCACCTTAGTCTTCAAGGCAACATCTCTACTTTTCAACACTTTAAAGAGGCCTTTTCCAGCAGATTTGTCCAATGCAATGCATTCTTTGATTTCTTGACTGCCACTTCCAAGGGTGTTGATTGTGGATCCAAGTAAAATGAAATCCTTAACAACTTCAGTCTTTTCTCATTTTATCATGATGTTGCT
This sequence comes from Trichechus manatus latirostris, assembly GCF_000243295.1. Classification (NCBI taxonomy): domain Eukaryota; kingdom Metazoa; phylum Chordata; class Mammalia; order Sirenia; family Trichechidae; genus Trichechus; species Trichechus manatus. The sequence continues at coordinate 1,422 of NW_004445172.1, read as the reverse complement.
TATTGGTCTAGTTGTGAGGATTTTTGTTATCTTTATGTTGAGATGTAATCCATACTGAATGCTGTTGTCTTTGATTTCATCAGTAACTGCTTCAAGTCCTCTTCACTTTCAGCAAGCAATGTTGTGTCATCTACATATCGCTGGTTATTGATGAGTCTTCCTCCAATCCTGATGCCCCATTTTTCTTCATGTAGTCCAGCTTATTGATTGTTTGTTCAGTATACAGACGGCAGCTAAGAACAACAATTCTTATCAGGCCTGTTTTGAGGACAGTATTCTTTTGTTAATGCACTTAGCTAATGGTGGTTACAAAGCCTCTATAGAAAAATTAAAATTGGACCAACCATCAGTCTGATTTTTAGGTCATGTAATTTCAGCAAACAGGATTACTATAGATCCCAAAAGAGAACCATTTCAGTTTATCCCATCCATACCACTAAGAAACAATTGAGGGGATTTCTCGGGATTTTCGCCTACTGCAGGACCTAGATTCCCAATATTTCTCTATGAGCTCAACCACTATATAAATATTTAAAGACCTCAGTACCTGATACCTTTCAATTATCTGAACATGGCAGAGAAGACCTCACAAAATAAAGGAGTCATTGGTAAATACATCAGCTTCAGGATTTCCTAATTACAATTTGGACTTTTCTGGTTTTGTTCATGAAATATTTGAAAATCTTTTAGAAGTCTTCACACAGAAGCATAGAGGATAGCAAGACCAGATGGCTACTATAGTTTACAACTATACTCATTTGCCAGAGGTTACCTTCCTTGCCTTAGGGCAGTAGCTGCTTCTGTAAAGTTAGGGGAAGCAAAAGCAGATATAATTCTAGGAAACTTTCTTGATGTTTATGTGCCCCATGCAGTATCTACTATTTTGAATTCCATCTTAACCCAGCATCTCTCAGGAAGCCCACTGACTTCTTATGAAGTCGTTCTTTTAGTAGCCTTTCACATCAGGCTACACACAGTGGCATGCTTAAATCCTACCACTCTTTTACCCCTTCCTGAGGATAGTGATTACCTTCTATATGATTGTTTAGATTTGACAGTCCAATTTATTCGTGGGAGTCCGCTTTAGATGAAGGTTTACACAGCAAACTAGTTCCTCATTAAGCAATTAATACACATATTGTTTTGTGACATTCGTTGCCAACCCCACAACATGTCAACACTCTCCCTTCTTGATCTTGGGTTCCCCATTACCAGTATTCCTGTCTCCTCCTGCCTTCTTGTCCTCGCCCTTGGACAGGTGTGCCCATTTAGTCTCATTTTGTTTTATGGTTCTGTCTAATCTTTGGCTGGAGGGTGAACTTTAGGAGTGAATTCAGTACTGAGTTAAAAGGGTGTCCAGGGGCCATACTCTTGGGTTTTCTGCAGTCTCTGTTAGATCATTAAATCTGTTTTGTTGTTGTT
>NW_004445171.1:5992-7912 GCF_000243295.1 Trichechus manatus latirostris | reverse complement strand
TTTTAAAAGGCAATTTGCAGAAAAGAAAGCCCATGTGACCAATAAGCATCTGAAAAGATGTTTAAAGTAATTTGTAATCAAGGACATTTGAAATAAAACAATGGAATATCATTAAATACCATAATGTAAGTACAAATTAAGAAGTCAAACAGCTGTTGGTGAGAAACTGGAGAAACAAGAAGGTCTTACACTCTGCAGGAAGGAATGTTAATTGGTACCAGCATTAAACTGATAATAATTAATATGTTGAAGATGTGTACAAGATTCAACTCAAGGTATCCCCTTCCAGGTATACACACAAGAGAACTTGAACTCATATGCACAAGGAGATACTCACAAGAACATTCATTGTAGCATTGTTTGTTTAAGAAAATCCTGGAAACAGCTTTAATGTTTGTTATAGAAGACTGTATAAGCAAATTGTGGCATATTCATAGTGAAACACTTGAAATCAGTTAGTATGAACAAACTAGAGCTACCATATGTCTCAAGAAAAATCTCAAAAAGGTAATTTTGAGCAAAAAACGTTGAAGAATGACATGTAAAGTATGAAAAGTTTATATAAAGTTTGAAAATTTGCAAAATAATTATATATATTTTAAAATACATGTATGTTAGTATAAAAGCGTATGTTCAAAGTATAAACATCAAAATCAGCTTATACAGTGAAATCTGTGAGAGCCAGAACTTGCTGAGACTGCCTTGTTTTTCTGGGTCTTGCAAGTTTTCTGCCTTTGACCATATCACTTGTTTTTGTGGAAGATGTTTGCGTTTTCCTTCTTTGACAGGTTTCCACCTTACCTGTGTTATGGATTGAATTGTGTTCCCCTAAAATTTGTGTTAACTTGGCTAGGCCATGTTTCCCAGTATTGTGTGGTTGTCTACCATTTTGTGATCTGATGTGATTATCCTATGTGTTTTAAATCCTACCCTCTATGATGTTAATGAGGCAGGATTAGAGGCAGTTATGTTAATGAGGCAGGACACAATCTACAGGATTAGGTTGTATTTTGAGTCAATTTCTTTTGAGATATAAAAGAGAAGCGAGCAGATAGGAGAGGGATGTCCTACCACCAAGAATGAAGAGCTGGGAGCAGAGTGCATCCTTTGGACCCAGGGTCCCTGTGCTGAGAAACTCCTAGACTCGGGGAAGATTGATGACAAGGATGTTCCCCCAGAACTGACACAGAGAGAAAGCCTTCCCCTGGAGATGGCACCCTGATTTTGGACATCCAGCCTCCTAGACTGTGAGAGAATACATTTCTGTTTGTTAAAGCCATCCACTTGTGATATTCCTGTTATAGCAGCACAAGTTCTGGCTTTTGGGGAGTTTTATTGTAGTTACTTCAGGAATGACAGATATAGTAAAGGGTTCTGGGGGAATGCAGGGGTCTTCGGCTAAATTGATAATTGTTTATTTACTCTAAAAATTCAAAATAAAATATAGCAAACTCTTAAGATTTAATCAGATTGGGTGGGTTCTCGTGTTTATTATTCACTATAATTTTTTGTAATTTAAAAAATAGTTCACAATTAAAAAATGTATCACCTTTACAGAAGAGTTCATTGCATATTTCTTTAAATGTTAATGTCACCTACATGGTTTAAAATAGAATTTAATTTTCAAAAATTGTACACATAAATGTGAAATATTTCTATAGTCAAGTATGTCAAATATTTTCATAGTCAAGTATTTTAGGTACTCAGCTTAATGGCATTTAAATACCATTTAATGCCATTAAATGCCATTTAAATATCATTAAGCTGATATGTACCTGAAATATTTGGCTATGAAAATATTTCTTACATATGTAAATTGATACCATTTCAAAGGATGAGTATACAAACTAATTTTCATTAAGCTGAGTTATATTTAAATTATTTTATGTACATGAAACAAAGCATATTTGTTTGGAATTT
>NW_004445171.1:3714-4902 GCF_000243295.1 Trichechus manatus latirostris | reverse complement strand
GAAAAGTTGAAGAGGACCTGGCTGGCAAAGCAGAAATGCATTTTTGTGGAGTTCCAGCCCTAGTTATGTTTGCAGTTGAGAGATAGCACCTTAATAGCTGTCCTATGGTCTGTATTAACATACAAAATTAGGAGACTGTCATTCTACAATTGTCTGTAAGCAAATAGATGTACAAATTAGAGTAGTCTTAACTCCTTCCAATTCTCTAACCTTTTTTTTTAAATTGTGCATTAGGTGAAAGTTTACAGAGCAAATCAGATTCCCATTTGATAATTTGTACACGAAATGTTTCATGGCCTTGGCTTCATTCCCCACAATGCATCAGTACTCTCCTCATTTCTGCCCTGGGTTCCCCATTTCCTTTCATGCTGATTTTCTACTTCTTCCTGCTTTTTCATCTTTGTTTTTGGACAAATATTACCCATTTTGGTCTCGTGAAATTGATTGTTCTAAGGAGCACATTCCTCTCAGATGTTATTGTTCATTTTATGGGCTTGTCTATTGTTTGGTTCCCCAACGTGTCTGTCGGTTTGTTGCTGTGATGCTGGAAGCTATGCCACCAGTATTCAAATACGAGTAGGGTCACCCATGGTGGACAGGTTTCAGCTGAGCTTCCAGACTAAGACAGACTAGGGGGAAGGACCTGGCTGTCTATTTCTGAAAGCACTCAGCCAGTGAAAACCTTATGAATAGCAGAGGACCATTGTCTGATATACTGCTGGCAGATGAGCCCCCCGGGTTGGAAGGCACTCAAAAGATGACTGAGGAAGAGCTGACTCCTCAAAGTAGAGTTGACCTTAATGACATGGCAGGAGTCAAGCATTCAGGACCTTCATTTGCTGATGTGGCACGACTCAAAATGAGAACAAACAGCTGCAAATATCCATTAATGATTGGAACGTAGAATGTACGAAGTATGAATCTAGGTAAATTGGAAATCATCAAAAATGAAATGGAATGCATAAACATCAGTATCCTAGGCATTAGTAAGCTGAAATGGCTGGCATTGGCCATTTTGAATCAGACGCTCATAGGGTCAACCATGCCAGGAATGACAACATGAAGAGGAATGGTGTTGCATTCATCATCAAAAAGAACGTTTCAAAATCTATCCTGAAGTACAAGACTGCCAGTGATAGGATAATAACCATATGCTTACAAGAAAAATCAGTTAATAAGACTGTTATT
>NW_004445171.1:0-821 GCF_000243295.1 Trichechus manatus latirostris | reverse complement strand
CAGTCATGTATGTAGAAATATCCACCGCCAAACCTGTATCTGCTGGTGGGTGTGCTCCCTTACACCTTCCCACAGCTCTTGGCATATCTGTCTACCTGTGCAACTGTTTGTAAATGATTGTTTTTTAATACTATTGTTGCAGCATTGTATATGTTATAGTAGTTACCATAGTTGCCCTTTATTCTCGTGTTCCTTTCTGTGTCATCTCTTGCCTTCGTCATGTAGTGCTGACTTCTCCCATATTGTGTATTAACCAATATTAACACATGTCTGCTATCTATTTGGTAATTTTCCTTCCCTCCGCCACCCATCCCTGGTAACTATCAAAGAATGTATTTTTTTTTCTTTTGTTCTGTGTGTAATCCTTTTGTTGTTACTTTATAATAGAGGTCTCATACAATATTTGTCCTTTTATGATTAACTTATTTCACTCAGCATAATTTCCTCCATGTTGTGAGATGTTTTGTGGATTCATCATTATTCTTTATCATTGCATAGTATTCCATTGTGTGTATGTACCACAGTTTGTTAATCCATTCATCTGTTGATAGGCACTTAGGTTGTTTCCACCTTTTTGCTACTGCGAATAATGTTGCAATGAACGTAAGTGTGCATATGTGTATTTGTGTCACAGCTCTTATTTCTTTTGGGAATATACTGGTGAGTGAGATTGCTGGATCATATGGTATTTCTATTTCTAGATTTTTGAGGAAGTTTCTTACTGTTTTCCATAGTGGTTGTACCATTTTACATTCCCACCAGGAGTGTATAAGAATTTCAATCTCCCTGCAACCTCGCCAACATTTGTTATTATTATTATT
>NW_004445170.1:6274-7910 GCF_000243295.1 Trichechus manatus latirostris | reverse complement strand
AAAGTAATTCATATTTCAATAGGCTGAATGGAAAAATAAATTACTTTTTAGTTCCTCCAGGTCAAACCCAAATCATCTTGTTTTGTAATATTTAGAATCAGTTGTCTCCAGATAATTGTAGAATCTTAGAGCTCTACTGAGAAGCCTGCACTCCCTCACCATACAGATGAGGAAAACGATGCCCAGAGAAGAAGCTAAGGGCTTGTCCAAAATCCTCCGTGATGTCAGAGGTACAGTCAGGAAGAGATTAGAGTTTCCTGGTCATCGTAAAATGCATGATGTATTTCACCCTCCAGTTTACTCCCAGTTTCATGGATGGCCGCTCTAATCCCAGGCTCTCTCCTTTCCAATCAATCCCTCATGCATCCTTCTGTCAGACTAATCTTCTTTAAGCCCTGCATTCATTATGTAGCTCTTCTGCCGCCAAAGGTCCACTGGTGACCCATTTGCTTTCACATCAAATCTATACTCATCTGCCTGATTTTAAGACCCTATGCAATCTGATACCATGTTGTATATCCAGCTCTATCTCCAATTAATCCTGATTATGCACTCTCTACTCTAATGGGGTCACTTCTCGCATGGCTGGATCATATTAGCTGTTTCCTCTCGCCATTGTGCCTTCACTCACTGTATTCCTTGTAATTGAACTTTTCCTAGTTTATATAAAATTGAGTCATTATCGAATGCAGCACTTTTACTTTACAGATGAAGAAATTGGGGCCCAGAAAAGCAACGATGTCATCATTTTCTCATAGATAATTAAAACACAGTTAAGTCAGAAAACCCCCTCTTACAACTCCTTTCACATTGTAAGGATAACTCCACTTTCTATTGAACAATATGAGTCACACATATTCATCATTGTCAATTAAATTCTTTCCTCTTTATAAACCTATGTCTAACAAACCCAGCCCTTAATGATAATTTTCTTTCTTTATTTGTATATTTCTCTCCTTGCAGCAACATTTAAAACAAAATTGGCAGTTTCCGTTTCAATATGGTGAACAACTTCTCCTTTCACTGACCCTCAAAATGCAACTGAAATCCCAGACTTATTATTTTATATCTATAATGCCATAGAAAAACAAAATGGATGACAACAGTACCTCAAAATTCCTGGAAGATTAAAGATGAAAGCAGAAAAACAGATTATCAGAGATGATAAGGCTTCCTAATGAAGGCTGAGGAATCTTCAAAGTCTGTGTCACCAACAAGTGGAAAGAGTAAGAGTAGGCCATGGGGCAGTGATCCGGGTAATTAAATAAAGTAAGAGCTGAGACAAATGATATTCCTTTTCCTCACCTTAGCAGTTTAGCAGAGAGGGAAGAGAGCAGATCCTGAGGTGATTCCAAACTGCTCCATAGGAGTGGAGCTGGGCAGGGGCTGAATGAATGGGAACTCTGCTCAGGTAGGAAGTAAACTGAAGGAATTCCCCACAATACCCTAGAGTAGACCCCTCCTTTTTAGTGGAGATCTCCTGCCTGCAAGCTTACTTCCTTCTCATGTGCCTTAATGAGTACTCTAGAGTAAAATTGAGAGTTAAAACATTGGACTTCAAATAAATTTTGTTCTTTCAGAAGCCAAAGTCAGCTTTCTGCTTTAGCCTGAAACAACTTGTGTGATGGTTAAGATT
>NW_004445170.1:3116-3998 GCF_000243295.1 Trichechus manatus latirostris | reverse complement strand
AAGATTTCAAGGAGTTAACACAAATTTGTAAACAACAGAGATAAAAATGCATTGGAGAAAAATAAAAGCTAACACAATCTTAACGGATCAAAGGACCCGAGAAATCGTAATTGTGGCTATTTAGAGAAGTAATGGAATAAATAAAACTCTTCCAGAGACAAGGGATTGGTGGTTATTTGAAAGGCAAATGTAGAATGGGGCCAAGAGGTCAAAGGTTCCTACCTTTGCCTGAAGACTTCAACAGCTGTGGAAGATTGCACGGAGTTAAGGGAACAGCATCAGGTAGAGAGTAGATAAATGGAAGGGTGTTCAAATACGGGCCTCCAAGGTATTCCAAGGGTTTAAATATTTAATACAAAGGCAATATGACTGATGAAAAAGACAAAGAAAAAAAGCAAATATGTTCCACTTAATTCAATAGATGTTTGAAATTCAGTATTTTAAAGTTATAAATGAGAAAGGAGATATAGTATTGAGCATGTCTCAGGGGGAAGAATAATGGGGTAGGGATAATGGGGAAAAAAATGAAAACAAGGGACTTTTAAGCAGTACAGGCAGAAAGTCTGAGGGTACAAAAGCCAGTCCCAGAGATATTTATGAAGAAACTGAAAAGTTTCGACTAATCTATTTCGTGATATTTCTGCCATGGATAGGAAGAGCAAAATGACATTATAAAACAAGTTCTTCTCGTCTAGTTGTCAGGAATCAGTAGAGATTAACACACTTGAGAGGTACTTCCAAAGTTTGCTAGTCCCTTCCTCCCCTCCCCTAAAAAGACTTCAAAATTGCTGAAGATAACAAGTTTCAAGTTTAAAAACACACACTAAGAGATGGTTTTGTTTCCACAAATAGCAAACTGACGACTACAATGTTAGAATTTAA
>NW_004445170.1:0-778 GCF_000243295.1 Trichechus manatus latirostris | reverse complement strand
GAGAAAACTGTCAAGATGGTATGATTTGAGAGACACAAAAAGCCATTCCTTTGCCTAAAAATACTTCCCCTACTCCCCCCGTCCCCCAATATTAATTATTTTTCTGAGCTAGAACATCAAAAGTTTCTGGATATAGGCAAGTGTGTTTTCTTGGAGGATGAAACTTTCATAGTTTGCTGCCCGTTGACATAATGTGAATTGGTACATCAAATTAGCAAGGAGTTTGTGTAATGTATTTCTTAACATAGTGCAAGTAAATTCATCATAAGGCATCTAGACAAATGCTTCTTAAAACATCTTCCATGAATTCATTTGTTCTGATTACTCATTTGCCTTTTCTCCATGAAAATTATTAATACATATTCAGAACTTGGAGAATGGTCTCAGGATGCCATGGTTCCACATGTATGTGGAAGAATGTACTAGTGATCTTCCGAAAAATCAGCCATTAAAAACCCAATGGAGCGCAGTTCTACTCTGACACACATGGGGTCGCCATGAGTCAGAATCATTTCATGACAACTGGTTGGTTAGTGTTGGAAATACAGTCTCTTTGAAAGAACTAAAACTCTGCCACCAACTCACTAGGCGATCTTGAGTAAGTCCTGGTCCCCACAGACTTAGCATAACGTGGTGGCCTCAGAGTTCCTCTAACGTCAGGACGACAGATGAGAATTGAGATCAGCCCAAAGCCTCCCGCTCAACCTCTGTGGAACTGGCTCTTTTAAGCCTAGCAGGATAACAAAACTACGAATCCCCTTGGTAGGCCACAGACACC
>NW_004445169.1:6645-7921 GCF_000243295.1 Trichechus manatus latirostris | reverse complement strand
ATCTGCATAGCTACCATCTTTGGGGTAATATTTGAGCATTGGAATCATCAGGAGAACATCCATGTATGCAGCAGGCATGGCTCTGCTCTATTGAAAGGAGGAGAAATGGTGACTCCAGGCTTCATTAGCAGGGAGGAGGAGAACTCCAGAGGGGTATACAGCCAGAGAAGGCAGCCCCCTGGTATCTGGGACTGGAGCCAGAGTCTGCAGGATGTATGCAATTTGCAATCAGAACTGCCTTTCCACCCCAAGATGTTAATTGTTGTTGTTATTGGCCCTCCAGTCCACTCCTACTCATGACAGATCCCTTGTGTGCAGAGGTGTTTTTTCACAGACAATCCAAAGTTTAAAAACCCATTTTTCATTATGTTGGTATTGTTTCACCATTTTTATTATGAATAATGGTGGTCATCACCACAATGGACACTTCAGGGCTTGTTGTTGTTGTTAGCTGACATCAAGTTGGCTCTGATTCATTGCAATCTTATGTACAACAGAACAAAACACTTCTCAGTCCTGCGTCATCCTCATGATTGTAGGTACGTTGAGTCCATTGTGGCTGTTGTGTCAATCCATCTCTTTGCAATTTTCCCTCGTTTTCACTGACCCTCTACTTTACCAAACATGATGTCTTTTTCTAGTGTCTGGTTTTAGGGTTTAGACAAGTGTAGTTTCAAAGCCTTGTCGATATTCTGTTTGATGTCAAAGTTAGCATTCGCTCTGCTAAGTGTGCTGTCGTGGCGAACAAGGGAAGCGGGCATCATAGTTAAACAGAAAGACTCCTTTGTCTTGTCTCAAAGTCACTGATGATGAAAGGTCTGTGGACATAACCTCAGGGCAGAGTGAGAGGGGATTCAGACCCTTCAGAAATGATTAAAATGTATTGTATGGAATGGCATCATAGGATATGAAAGATGAAAAAGTTTCCTCAATGTGAATACAATAATTTCTTTCTGCAAAGCGATGATCAAGAGGTGCTGGTAGTATATGTTTTGGGGTGCAGGAGAGGGAGCAGATGCCTGGGGTTCCACACAACCTAAGAAAGATGCTAAAAACCAAGAGCTACTGTTACCTTGTGGAGCCCCTGGGGGGTGCAAACAGTTAAGCGCTCAACTTCTAGCCGAAAAGTTGGCGGTTCGAACACACCCAGAGGCACTTCGGAAGACAGGCCTGGTGATCTGCTTCTGAAAGGTCACAGCCTTGAAAACCCTATGGAGCAGTTCTACTCTGCACACATGAGGTCGCTGTGAGTCGGAATCCACTCAATGGCAACTAA
>NW_004445169.1:2526-4558 GCF_000243295.1 Trichechus manatus latirostris | reverse complement strand
CTGTTGTGAAGTAATCAGTGTGGGGAACCCAAATGTTCAAACAGAGCTGGGTTTCCAGGACATCAATGATGATGAGAAATGGCTACAATATTTCCCCAGAGTTAGACATAAAAGCAGCATTTGTTGGTAAATGCCATTGAGTTAGCTCTGACTCACAGTGACCTTATGAACAATAGAAAAAAGTGGCCTGGTCCTGCACCATCCTCACAGTCGCTATGTTTCAGCCCATTGTTGCAGCCACAGTGTCAATCCATCTCATTGAGGATTTCCCTCATTTTTGCTGACTCTCTACTTTACCAACCACGATGTCCTTCTCCAGGGATTGGTGCGAATAGAATTGTTCACATGTATCCATTATTCCTGAGCTTCTGTTTGGAAAAGAAATGCTTGTGTCTTTCACTCATTTTTCGTGACTCATCTTCTGGTAATGAGATCATGGGCTGACGATGAGCATTCTCTACCAGCCCTCAGAACAGACAGTTGTGGTGCCAGGAAGTTACTGCGAGTCCAAAGTAGGAAGCCTGAGTATCTACTTGAAGAAGGTATGTATCACCAAATTTGAATTCCTGACATAGTTCACTTTTGCTTCATCTTGTTTACCCCAACAGTGGAGACTCACTAAAAGCAGCAGATGCATAAACAAAGATGCCCTTGATTACTTTAATATGCAGCCCTGACTGATAACTTGACTGAAGCTTTGACAGACCCTGAGCAGAAGACCCAGTAAAGCTGCACCCAGACCTCTGAGCCACAGAAACTGTGAAATAATGAATGTGTTTTAAGCCACTAAGTTTTTAGTAATTTGTTACACAGCAATAGCTAACTAATACAATCCCAATAATGGCTTCAACTTCCTCAAGAAGTCAACTATAGGCCTTTTATTTCTTTTTCTTGTCTTACTGCTCTGGCTACAACTTCTAATACAATATTGAATAGAAGCGGTAAGAGAAGGCACCCTTGTCTTGTTCCCGATTTCAAGGGGAAAGCTCTCAGTCTTTCCCCATTAAGCATAATGTTGGCTGTTGGCTTTTCATATATGCCCTGAATCATATTGAGGAGCTTCCCTTTTATTCCAATCTTCTTGAGGGTCTTTCTCAAGAAAGGATGTTGAAATTTTATCAAATGCTTTTTCTGCATCATGTGGTTCTTTTCTTTTGTTCTATTGATGTGGTGTATTACATTGATTGATTTTCCAATGCTGAACCATTCTCAAGTTCCTGGAATAAATCCCATTGCACAATTTGAAGAAGGTGATCAATGTTACTGAATTGTACATGTAGAAATTGTTGAATTATGTATGTTCTGCTGTGCATATTCTCAGCAACAACAAAAATAAAATAAATTATGTATATAAAAATGAGTCAACTGTATATTTCTAGGAAACCCTGGTGGTGTCGTGGTTAAGAGTTCGGCTGTTAACCGAAAGGTTGGCAGTTCGAATCCACCAGCTGCTCCTTGGAAACCCTATGGGACAGTTCTACTCTGTCCTATAGGGTCTCTATGAGTCAGAATCGACTCAGTGGTAATCGGTTTGATGGGTATATTTCTAAGACAACCTGGTGGACAGGAAGCAAAAAAGCTCTTTGCTTTCTTTTTCTTGTTGTTGTTAGGTGCCGTTGAGTCGGTTCTGACTCATGGCGACCCCATGCACAACAGAACGAAACACTGCCTTATCCTGCGCCATCCTCACAATGTTCGCTATGTTTGAACCTGTTGCTGTGTTTGAACTCATTGTTGCAGCCACTGTGTCAATCCATCTCGTTGAGGGTCTTCCTCTTTTTCGATGGCCTTCTACCTTACCAAGCATGATGTCCTTCTCCAGGGACTGGTCTCTTCTGATAACATGTCCAAAGTATGTGAGATGAAGTCTTGTCATCCTCACTTCTAAGGAGAATTCTGGCTGTACTTCTTCCAAGACAGATTTGTTCGTTCTTTTGGCAGTCCATGGAATATTCAATATTTTTCACCCACACCATAATTCAAAGGCATCAATTGTTCTTCAGTCTTCCTTATTGTTGTCCAGCTTTCACAT
>NW_004445169.1:0-1117 GCF_000243295.1 Trichechus manatus latirostris | reverse complement strand
CCATTTTGCTGATTGAGTTGCAACAAAGGGGTGGTTATGTGAGCGAGAGCAGAGTTATTGATCAGGAACATGTGTTTCAACTCTGGTTCTTGTCTTAAAGATGTCAGCGTTTGAATGCACCCGGGTGTGTTTGAGTGAGGGAGGAGGTCTGGGATGAAGACATTCATCTTGCTCCAGCAGCGTGTATGTAGAATTGCTCGACCAATGAATAGGCTAGGCTGTTTGTGTGCCCGGCTTTTCCACTGGGATGAAGATACAAAAGATCATTGTTGGGTCCTCGTTGGGGAGAGGTGCCCAGAATGTGAAATTTTCCAGAGTTAGGGGAGAAGAGAGGAGAACTCTGTTTAGATGCCAGAATACCTGAATAACAGGAAAGCGAAAAAGACTTAGCAGCAGTTTACGTCTATTCATCTGTAGGTTAATGAGCAAGCCTGGTTTAAGAGCCTTCTACCCCAAAGTGGAAACGCACCTCTTTGCATAAGTCACTTTGAAGAAGACTTCTTAAATTACCAAAACTTTGTGGATGGGGACCGTTTGCAACTTGGAGGCAAGGTACCTGATGATAAAGCGCTCTTCCGTATAAGCTTTCAAGGGATTCAGAACCAAAACAACAGTAATATATCCGTGGGCATGTGCGCGTCTGCGTGTGTATCACTAATTAAAAAAAAAAATATAATGGAACTTATATAATCCATTTATCCCATTACCAGTCACACTTGGCAAGTTGCTAATTAGAGCAATTTGAGGCAGTTTCCCAGGTGGCTCAGTGGTTAAGAGCTTGGTTGCTAACCAAAAGGTCAGCAGTTCGAATCCACCAGCCGCTCCTTGGAAGCCCTACGGGGCAGTTCTACTCGGTCCTGTAGGGTTGCTATGAGTCAGAATCAACTTGACAGCAATGGGTTTGGTTTCTTGGTATGTCTAATTAAAGTTTTACATTAAGAGTATGTTCAAATACAGAAACCATAAGTAAACTGGCAGTTACCAGGGGCAGGAGAGGAGCCCCGGTGGTGCAGTGGTTAAGCGCTTGGCTGTTAACCTAAAGGTCAGTGGTTCAAACCCATCAGCTGCTCTGCAGGAGAAAGATGTGGCAGTCTGCTTCCGCAAAGATTTACAACTT
>NW_004445168.1:3077-7903 GCF_000243295.1 Trichechus manatus latirostris | reverse complement strand
AGGATAGTGTTAATGTGTTGTGAGGTTGTTAACCATTGTCATAGGGCAACATGTGTACTAACTGTTAAATGAGAAACTATTTCGTTCTGTAAGCCTTCATCTAAAGTGAGAATAGCAGCATAATTGGAAGAACGCAGCTGATGTCACTGAACTGTGCATGTAGAAATTTTTGAAATGGTGTATCTTTGGCTATGTATATTTTCACAAAAAAAAAAAAAAGGTGGAGAAGGAAGAGGGTTGACCTGTTGTGGAGTTGTTAACCAATGTCATATAACAATATGTGTACTACTGTTTCATGCGAAGTACAATAAAAAAAAAAAGTAAAAAAACAAAAATTTATCACAAAGCAAACCCCCATATTCCCATCACCTATCACCTAGAATCTCTTTCGCACTCAAGAAGGCCCAGTCATGCCTAACTCCAATCACTATACACCCTCTCTCCAAAGGCAACCCTGTCCTGATTTTTATGATCATGAGTTCTGTGTGTGTGTGTATGTGTGTGTGTGTGTGTGTGTGTGTATTGTATAATTCATTTGCATAAAATTCAAGAAATGACTGAAAGAAAAATAAAATGTTTAGGTATGCATACTTTGCTGATTTGTCTGTCTCTGTCTTCTTTCAATCAACTCTGTGTTTGTGAGATTTATGTAGCTATGATTTGTTTGTTTATATTGCTATATAGTATTTCATTGTAGGAATATACAACAATGCATTCATCCGTTTTTACTGTTGATGTGTATTTGGGTTGTTACCAGACTGAGGTTATTACAAATCGTGCTGCTCTGAACATTCTTATAATTCCTAATTCACATGTGCACACGTTTCTTTTAGGTATACAATTAGGAATGGAATCATTGAGTTACAGGGAATCAAAACTTCAACTTTAGTAGACAATGCCAAACAGTTCCCAAAGTGGTTACGTCAATTCATATTCCCACTGGGAATTTATGAGACTTCCAGCTGCTCCATATCCTTAGCTAACTGGTAAAGTTAGCCTTTAAAATTTTAGCCATAATTCTCATGACTATGCAATGGCATTTCATTGTGATTTTAATTCACATTTCTATGATTTCTAAAGAATTTGAGCATTTTTTTCATGTTTATCGGTCATTTGTATATCTTGTTTTCTGCCTGTTTAAGTGTCTATTCGAGTGTCTTGCCCATTTTTTGTCTGGCAGTCTGCCTTTTCCTTACTGATTTATAAAAGTTCTTTGTATTTTGGATTAGAGCACTTTATTGGTTTTATGAGTAACAAGTGTATTCTTCCAGTCTTTCATATTTGTATCAAAGTATTCTGACCTCATAAAACAACCTAGGAAATAGTTTAACTTTTCATTCTCAGGAAGAGCTCATGTAAAATTACAATCTGCCAGTGAAGCTACTTGGATCTGGAATTTTATTTGTGGGAAAGTTTTAAATTATGGTTTCATTTTCTTCAAGCCTTATGAGACAATTTCTGTTTCTATTTCTTCTTGTGTCACTTTTGATAAATTATATTTCATTTCATTTAAAATTAAAAAATTTTTTTGGCAAAAAGCTGTTCATTATCATCTCTTATTCCCTTTCTAATGTCTGCAGGGTACTTGATGATGCAGCCTTTTTTTCATTCTTGACATTTAATATTTGTACTTCTTTTTTTTTCCTGATTAATCTCACTAGGGGTGTATGGTTTTATTGATTCTTTTTTAGGCTATTTTTTATATCATCAATTTCTGCTTTTATATTTATTTTTCTTTGCTCTACCTTGCTTATATCTAATTTGTTTTGTTTTCAATCTGTTCTTTTTCTAATTTCTTGAAATGTATGCTTCATTCACTGATTTTCAGTCTTTTCTTAATTTTGTAATATATACATTTAAAGGTATAATTTTCTATAAGCATCTCTTTAGCTGCATCCTACTGTTTTTTTTATGTCATATTTTCACTATCACTTGGTACAATGTATTTCCAATTTTATTGTAATTTCTTTTTTTCCCTGAAGATTATATAGAAGTTTATTTCTTAATTTCCGACAATTTAAGAATTTTTGAGTATCATCACTGATTTATGACATCCTTGAATTTGATCAGAGAACATATTCATCCACTCTGTGAGGAATCAGAGATTACCTCCAACAGAAAAGTGACTCTTAACTCTAGGTTCAATTTCTTAGGACTCTTACCTGCATTTTGGCCAGAAATTTTCTACTACTTTGGTGGTCTTCCTTTGCAATTCAGGTACCTTGGAAACAGATTTTGAGATGAAACTTTTGTAATATAATTTTTGTTACCATAAAATGTCATGAGAACACAACTATCCTATATAGCAAATGCGTGTATATATTTATTATATATAATTATATAATATATAATATGGAGCCCTGGTGGCACAGTGGATAAGCGTTAAATTCCTAACCAAAAGGTCAGGACTTTGAGTCCACCAGCCACTCCTTGGAAACCATGTGGGGCAGTTCTACTCTGTCCTATAGGGTTGCTATGAGTCGGAGTCTACTCAATGGCAATGGGTTTGTTTTTTCCTTATATAATATATGGCATATACTATAGTATATATTATTGTATTTAATATATTAATATATAACATATAGTATAACATATGTTGTTGGTGTTAGGTGCCATTAAGTTGGTTCCAGCTCATAGCGATCCTACGTACAACAGAATGAAACACTGCCCAGTCCTGCACCATCCTCACGATCATTTTTTCTTCAGCCCATTGTGGCAGCCACTGTGTCAATCCATCTCGTCGGAGGGCTTCCTCTTTTTCCCTAACCCTCCGCTTTACCAAGTATGATGTCTGTCTCCAGGGACTGATCCCTCCTGATAACATGTCCAAAGTATGTGAGACATAGTCTTGCCATCCTTGCTTCTAAGGAGCATTCTGGCTGTACTTCTTCCGAGACAGATTTGTTTGTTCTTTTGGCAATTCATGGTACATTCAATATTCTTCGCCGACACCACAATTCAAAGGCATCAATTCTTCATTGGGCTTCCTTATTCATCATCCAGCTTTCGCATGCATATGAGGTGATTGAAAACACCATGGCTTGGGGCAGGCACACCTTAGTCTTCATGGTGACATCTTTGCTTTTCAACACTTTAAAGAGGTCTTTTGCAGCAGATTTGCCCAATGCAATGCATTTTTTTATTTCTTGACTACTACTTCCATGGGTGTTTATTGTGGATTCAAGTGAAATGAAATCCTTGAGAACTTTAATCTTTTCTATGTTTATCATAATGTTACTTATTTGTCCAGTTGTGAGGATCTTTGTTTTCTTTATGCTGAGGTGTAATCCATACTGAAGGCTGTGGTCTTTGATCTTCCTCAGTAAGTGCTTCAAATCCTCTTCACTTTCAGCAAGCAATGTTGTGTCTTCTGCATAACACAGGTTTTAATGAGTCTTTCTCCAATCCTGATGTCCCGTTCTTCTTCATATAGTCCAGCTTCCCAGATTATTTGCTCAGAATACAGATTGAACAGGTATGGTGAAAGGATACAACCCCGACATACACCTTGTCTGACTTTAAAACATGCAGTATCCCCTTGTTCTGTTTGAACGACTGCCTCTTGATCTAGGTACAAGTTCCTCATGAGCACAGTTAAGTGTTCTGGAATTCCCATTCTTTGCGATGTTGTCCATAACTTGTTACGATCCACACAGTCAAATGCCTTTGCATAGTCAATAAAACATCTTTCTGGTATTCTCTGCTTTCAGCCAGGATCCATCTGACATCAGCAATGATACCCCTGGTTCCACGTTCTCTTCTGAATCCAGCTTAAATTTCTGGCAGTTCCCTATCAATATATTGCTGCAGCCGCTTTTGGATGATCTTAAGTAAAATTTTACTTGCATGTGATATTAATGATATTGTTTGATAATTTCCTCATTTGGTTGGGTCACCTTTCTTGGGAATAGGCATAAATATGGATCTCTTTCAGTTGGTTGGCCAGTGTCATGAATTGAATTATGTCCCCCAAAAATATCTGTCAACTTGGCTAGGTCATGATCCCCAATATTCTATGATCGTCTACTATTTTGTCATCTGATGTGATTTCCCTCTGTATTGTAAATCTGATCACTATGATGTAATGAGATGGATTTGTGGCAGTTACATTGATGAGATCTACATAGATAGTGTCTTAAGCCAATCTCTCTCTCTTTTTTTTTTATTGGTGTAATTAAATGAAGTTTACATTTCAAGTTAGTCTCCCATATGAATTTTTTTACATACATTGTTATGAGACCTCAATCGCTTACCCCATTCTGTGACAGAACACTCCTCCCTTTCGCCCCTGATTCCCCATGACCATTCAACCAGCTCCTAACTCTCTCCGCCCTCCTATCTCACCTGTGGACAGAAGCTGTCCCTTTGGTCTCTTGTATCTACCTGACCAAGAGGCACACTCCTCACAAGCACCACCTTATGTCCCACAGTCCAGTCCAATCCCCGTCTGAAGAGTTGACCTCGGAAATTGTTTTAGTTCTGGGCTGATAGAGTCCAGGGGTCATCCTTTCTGGGGTTCCTCCAGTCTCAGTCAGACCATTAAGTCTGGTCTTCTTACTAGAATTTGAGTTCTGCACCCCATCCTTCTATTACTCCATCAGGTACTCTCTGTTGTGTTCCCTGTCAGGATGTTCATTGGTGGTAGCTGGGCACTATCTAGTTTTCTGGTCTCAGGCTGATGAAATCTCTGGTTTATGTGGCCCTTTCTGTCTCTTGGGCTAATACTCTCCTTGTGTCTTTGGTGTTCTTCGTTCTCCTTTACTCCAAGTGGTTGGGACCAGTTGATGCATCTTAGATGGCCACTTGCAAGCTTTTAAGACCCCAGA
>NW_004445168.1:0-1306 GCF_000243295.1 Trichechus manatus latirostris | reverse complement strand
TAGATTTATTCCTAAGTATTTTATCTTCTTGGGGGCTATTGTAAATGGTATTGATTTGGTGATTTCCTCTTCAAGATTCTCTTCGTTGGTGTAAAGGAATCCAACTGATTTTTGTATGTTTATCTTGTATCGTGAAACTTTACTGAAATCTTCTATTAGTTCTGGTAGTTTTATTGTGGATTCGTTGGGATTTTCTGTGTATAAGGTCATATCATCTGCAAATAGAGATACTGTTACTTCTGCCCTACCTATTTGGATGTCTTTTCTTTTTCTAGCCTAATTGCTCAGGCTAGGACCTCCAGCACAGTGTTGAATAAGAGTGGTGATAAAGGGCATCCTTGCCTGGTTCCAGTTCTCAAGGGGAATGCTTTCAAAGTCTCTCCATTTAGGATGCTGTTGGCTGTTGGTTTTGTATAAATGCCTTTATTTATATTGAGGAATTTCCCTCCTATTCCTATTTTATTGAGAGTTTTTATCATGAATGGGTGTTGTACTTTGTCGAATGCCTTTTCTGCATCTATTGATAAGATCACGTGTTCTTGTCTTTTGTTTTGTTTATGTAATGGATTACATTGATTGTTTTTCTAATGCTGAACCATCCCTGCATACCTGGTACAAATCCCACTTGGTCACGGTGAATTATTTTTTTGATATGTTGCTGAATTCTATTGGCTGGAATTTTGTTGAGGATTTTTGCATCAGTGTTCATGAAGGATATTGGTCTGTAATTTTCTTTTTTTGTGGTGTCTTTCCCTGGTTTTGGTAGCAGGATTATGCTGGCTTCATAGAATGACTTTGGGAGTATTCCATCCTTTTCTATGCTCTGAAATACTTTTAGTAGAAGTGGTATTATCTCTTCTCTGAAAGTTTTGTAGAATTCTCCAGTGAAGCCATGTGAGCCAAGGCTTTTTTTTTGTTGGGAGTTTTTTAATAACCTTTTCAATCTGTTCTTTTGTTATGGGTTTATTTAGTTGTTCTACCTCGGTTTGTGTTAATTTAGGTGGGTAGTGAGTTTCTAGAAATTTGTCCATTTCTTCTAGGTTTTAAAATTTGTCAGAGTACAGTTTTTTATAGTAGTCTGTTATGATTCTTTAAATTTCAGTTGGGTCTGTTGTGATATCACCCATTTCATTTCATTTTTTTTTATTATACTTTAGATGAAGGTTATAGAACAAATAGTTTCTCATTAAACAGTCGGTACACATTGTTTTACGACATTGGTTAACAACCCCACTATATGTCAACACTCTCCCTTCTCGACCTTGAGGACCTTTTTTTTGGTGAAAATATACATAGCCAAAGTTAC
>NW_004445167.1:0-7935 GCF_000243295.1 Trichechus manatus latirostris | reverse complement strand
ATCAGGGATGTGACCTGGGTAAGGGTGGTGTTACAATCCCACCCTAATCGTCTTTAACATAAAATTAGAATCACAAAATGGAGGCCAACCACACAATTCTGGGAATCATGGCCCAGCCAAATTGATACACACATTTTGGGGGGGGACATAATTCAAACCGTGACAGAGGAGATAACTCGGAAGATCAAATTAAGAGGACTTACTGATGGATTGCAGTGGAAAACAAACAAAACACATCTAAGAGGTGTGCTTGGGACATGCTAAACGTAAGATACCTCTGGGAGATTCAAACTAAGAGACAGGTAAGTCTGGATCTCAGGGGACAGACAGGTTGTTGCACGAGAGAGAAATTTGGAAGATCACACTATGTAGATGACGTATGATAGCAAAATGGATGAAATCACCCAGGCAGAGAGTGTAGCATGGGAAGGGGGCCTGGTTAACACTCATGCAGAAACAGAGGTGCAAATAATGGACACCGAGAAGGAGTGGAGAGGCCATTGTGGCTGGAGAGACATCGGGAGAGTATATTGCGACAAATCCAAAACTAAAAAATGAAAGGAAAGGAAAGGAAAGAAGGAAGGAAGGGAGGGGTGGGGGAATGGAGGGAAGGAGAGTAGGTTTCAAGAAGGAGGGAACTGTCAAATACACCAAAGGCAGTTGGGTGACATAGTACGATGAGGATTAATTAGGTCTTTGGTGCCCTGGTGGCACAGTGGTTAAGCGCTCGGCTGCTAACCAAAAGGTTGACACTTTGAATCCATCAGCCATCCCTTGGAAACCCCGTGGAGCAGTCCTACTCTTTCCTATAGGGTCGCTATGAGTCAGAATTGACTCCATGGCAATGGGTTGGTTTCTCGGTGCCCTTGAAAGAAGCACTTTCCTTTGCGGGGAGTGAGGGTAGAAGCTCAACTGCAGACAGAATGGTTATAGAGTAAGTGGAGACATGTTTGGTGTTTGGAGCATCAGCGAAACGTGGCAGCACCTTGGAGGAAAATGGGATAAGGCTTTATATTTTATTTCATGTTGTTTAAGGTGTGAGAAACAACAGCATGTTAGTAGATGATGGGATGATCTAGTGGAGACGGAGAACGTGATGATTCGGGAGAAAGGAATGGTAATTGTAAAAGCCTACCCTTTGAGGAGGTGGAAACGTATGGAATCCAGAGCAGAGGTGAAGGGTCCAGCCTCAGGTAGGATCCGGTCACTTCCTCCAGAGGGGCAACACAGAATACAAGTGCAGATTCAGGGTTTTGGGGAAGTGGTGAGAGAGTTCCTGTCTGATCATTTGTTTTTCCAACAAATTATCAGTGAATATCATGAGAAGAGTGGGTGATGGTTTCTGTGGAGTGGAGAGTGCAGAGAGTTATTGGGGTTTTGCTAGGGGAGGAGGGAGAAAGGAGCCGGAGGTGTGTTTGAGCTGGAGAGTGAGATAGCTCTGGGTAAGCAGGGTAAGGAAGGGCCTGGGGATGGTGAGCAACGCGGTGTGGTGGGTGGACTGGGGTCTCCCTGAGGTTGTAGGCTGTGGATGCAGGGGCATTAGAGGGAGTGAGCTGGGAGGAAAGGAGGTGGTTGTGGTGGTGATGAGAGAGGCGGGATCCAACAAATGGAGATCACGGAGGGGTGCATGTGCACGGGCGCGGGAGGCTCAGGTGGCGTGGCGGAGAGCATCCCCGGGGACTGAGAGGTTCTGGTGGTCGCCGGGTCAGCCTCGGGGACGCAGAGATCCCAGGAAGGAGGAGAGGAGGGAGGGCGGAGAGGAAGATGGTCAGTGTGCCAGGAGAGTAACTTGTCCCAAGGCTGGCGTGGGTGGCTGGGTGGGAGGAGAGTGGCAGGGGATTGGCAGCGGTCCCGCACGGGGGGCCGTCGGGCGGCAGGAGCTGGGCATCCCGGTCCGACCCTTACTAGTCACCTCACAGAGGCCTCCGTAAGGTCACCAGCATGCCGACACCAGGACGGACGCGGACGGGGACCACACTCCGCTCCCACGCGCAGGCCCAGTGCCCGCCAATCCCAGGAAGCCCCGCCCCCCAGGCCAAGTCCCCGCGCGGGGCGGAGCGACGTCCCTCGCTGTTGCTATGGTTTCGGGGGCGGGACTAAGGGAGGCTTCGGGTACCCGGGACGGTTCGCCGCGGCCGCTTGGGCCGGTACCGGTCCATTCTCGCACCCTCACGTTCCTCCCGCCTCGCTTCCTCAGCCAGGTCTCGAGGGCTACGGGCAGAAAACCAGCGGAAAAAGAACCTTTCCCCCTACACCCGTCCGATTCTGGTCGCCTGTGCCTTTTCCGGCCTCTAGATGGCAGTGCTTCGCCGTGCGAGCCGCGCCCTCTGCTCCTCCCCCGCCCCTTGTGCTTGAAAAAACGCCGCAGAGCCTGTCCAGGAAAAAGAGGCCCCTTCTGCCCGCGCCTCGCCCGCCGCTGGTCCTGGGCCGGGGCCGGGGCTGCCCCTTCTTGCGGGGGTGGCTCGCAAAACCCCGCCGCCCGGGGACAAAGTCCTTTTGCTTTTCAAACTGACATTTGAAAAGCTGCTTGGGGGCTGCTTGGGGGCCCTTAGCACCTGGTGGTTCTGCGTCTCTGAATGGTCATTCTCTTTCCACAAGTTTGTCCTGGGGTTTTATGGACCTGCGTCAACGAAGTCTTTTCATTATGGAACTCGCTCAACCAAGGGCACTGTAGAAAATTCGGAAGACCGATAAAGTACAATAATCAAAGCTACTCTTATCTACAGCCCCACCACCCAGTAATGACCATTAATTATATTTTGTGATAAATCCCATTCATAAAGGTGCATTTTAAACATACTGAGGTTCATACTGTATCGTGACTGCAACACCCTGCCTTTTAAACTCAGTTTTACACCTTTGAAAAAGCGTTTCGATATTTTTAGTCATTTTTGTTTTAAAAATAATGCAAACATATTATAAAAAGTTGAAAGTTTCTCGAAAACTTAAGGTCAAACTACAATAACCCATGATCCAAAGACAACCATTGCAGTACACCCTTTATGAGGGCAGGCGCTGTGGTGTATTGATGGTTTCACTGTTTTGTTCTCAGCACCTGGAAGAGTACCTAGACTAAGTGGGGGCTCAATAAATATTGTGAAAGGAAATAATGTGTACATCTTCCGTTCATGTTTCTTTATATATACTCTGTCTTTTCATGCCAATGGATTATGATATATCATCAGTTTTCTACATGATTTTTCTTTTGCATTTGCCATTTCCTAGTCAGCATTGGCTTATGTCATTAAGATTTTTCAAATACCAATTTTACTGGCCTCAGCCAGGCCAACTGACTTGCTGAAGGCCGTTTAGCTGGTCTTTCCAGGTCTTTCCAGGTTCAAGGCTCTTCCTTTCATTCCATAATAATCTCAGTAAGACTTAAATGAATAAGATGTATCATAGAATTGCATCGGTGGGTATGGTGGATCTTTTATCGTTGCTCCACGTTTTATTGCCTCTCATTATGTTTACTGGCTGTCTTTCCACAGGACCCTGCCCTGGAACATAGTCAATTCTTAGGGCTGAGATTCTGGAAGGCATTCTGAGGTTATTTGGTCCAATAGTAAATACCTACAGGCAGCCTAGCTTGCTACACTGCATTGTTGATTTTGGGTCATGCAGGGTCGCCATGAATCGGAATCGTCTCCACGGCAACTAACAACAACAAATGAGGGGAGAGGGGTGTAAAGAATACACTGAATATGATGAACTTGTTGTTAGTTGCCGTGAAGTCGATTCCGACTCATGGCGACCTTGTGTGTACAGAGTAGACCAGCTCTATAGGGTTTTCAAGACGGTGACCTTTTGAAAGCAGATCGCCAGGTCTGTCTTCCGAGGCACCTCTGGGTGGCTTCGAACCGCCAACCTCCAGCTAGTAGTGGAGCGCTTAACCGTTTTCGCCACCCAGAGACTCCAAATGTGAATTTAGGGGCCCAATTACCGACATGCTATTGGAATTAGGATGGAGGCAGTGGTGGTTCAGTGGTAGAATTCTCCTCTTCCATGCAGGAGACCCGGGTTCGAGTCCTGGCCAATGCATCTCATGCGCAGCCACCACTCATCTGTCAGTGGGCGCTTGCGTGTTGCTATGATGCTGAACAGGTTTCAGCAGAGCTTCCGGACTAAGATGGACTAGGAAGAAAGGCCTGGCAATCTACGTCCAAAGATCAGCCAGTGAAAACCTTATGGATCGCAATGGTCTGATCTGCAAGTGATCATGGGGATGGCTCAGGACAGAGCAGCATTTTGTTCTGCTATGCATGGAGTCGCCATGAATTGGAGGCTGTCTCAGAGGCAAGCTAACAACACGAACAATTGGAATTAGGGACACGGTATATATGAAGCATGGAGTCCCTGGGTGGTGCAAAAGGTTAATGTGCTGGGCTGCTAACCAAAAGGCTGGAGGTTGGAGTCCACCCAGAGGCACCTTGGAAGAAAGGCCTGGTGACCTACTTCCAAAAAATCAGCCACTGAAAACCCTATGAGCACAGTTCTACTGTGACACCCATGGGGTCACCATGAGTCTGAATCGACTCAGATGGCAACTTTTTTTTTTTTTAATATATATGAAGCAAGCAGAATAAGTAAGCAGTGTATATGAGGCAAGCCTGATCTGACTGCCGTGTTCTTTCTCTTAAGTCCAGCTTTACTTCTGAAGCTTCTTTGGACATGTCTCACATAATTGGAAAAAAAAAAATCCCGTATCTCCCACAGAAGAAAAAATTCATTTTAAACTATTGTAGCCACATAATCTGAATTCATTTATACTGGCAACTTCTTTACCATTAAAGAAGTTGTTTGATACGTACTAACTAATTTTCTCTTTGTCCAGGGTCTCATGGAGTGCCTTGGGCCAGGGCTCACGAGAACTTCCCCTCCAGTCTGGGCTCTGCCTGATCTGCCTATTTTACCATCTGAGTCAGTCTAAGTTACTGGGGGTGCAGGGAGGCGGATTCAGGGAGGATATTGGCTAGAGAGTTCCTGTTTCCAGCACAGAAACTCCTCTTTTTTCTCTTATGTATTGGATTTTTTGTTTTTGTTTGTTTGTTTGTTTTTTGTAAGAAGAAAGCTTTCTTTTACTTTAAAAAAGAGTTTGAAGTTCATTCGTCTACATGATCTCTAAGATTTTCTCTGTGCTCAGCCTCCCAGAGGTGAGAGGAAGATTGGAGAGAAATGAAATTATAAAAACGAGTAGACTCAGCTATCCTTAGGAGTAAAAACCAAAAAAACTAAACCTGTTGCCGTCAAGTCGATTCCAACTCTGCGGCGACCTTATAGGACAGAGCAGAACTGCCCCATAGGGTTTCCAAGGAGCGGCTGGTGGATTCGAACTGCTGACCTTTTTTTTTTTTTTTGGTTAGTAGCCGAGCTCTTAACCACTGTGCCACCAGGGCTCCATCCTTAGGAGTACTACACACTAAAAAGTAATCCCTAAGTAGACAGCTGGGGTTAATATCCGATCAGTTATAGGGTGTCTGCAAGAATTATAATGTCAAAACCTGCCATCTGATTATTTACTGATGGGGGACATGGGGCTGCAGATGTAATCTTGCCAATCATTAGAAACATTTTTGAGAGAAAAACGTCTCCAGGAAGTAATCAGCAAGGAGCCTAGAGAAAAGAGCATGAAGAGCAGGTAGGGCTCATTCTTAATCCAGTACCATCCAAGGGAGAGGACCACAGCCAGGCCAATGGGAGGATTTTGGTACCTAGGGAGATGACCTCCAATTCTGAGGCAGGGGTGATTTGTGTGACTTTCCCCAGAGCTTAGGAGAAGTTCTTAAAAGCAGCCCATCCCCCGTGTCTAACACTCTCCTCTCCATGCAAACTCTTGGGCATGTATATTCTGATCACCGGAAAGACCAGAATATATCCCCTGTTGTAAATGAAGAAATGGTCGTGTTTAGTTAAACATCTGGGTCACAATTTTGGTTAGAGCAACCCAAAGCCTGACCAAGACTTGGTACACTGATAAAATAGTTTTGGACCAAGTTACTGCCATTCTCTGTGTTTTCATTTGGGTGGCCAACTGGTTTCCCCTCAGACCTGGCATTCTTACTGCAGCACGTTCCTATTCCACTTCTGTGATCATGTTAAGATGAAGGTAACAATTGCTTAGGTCAAATGGTTAATATTAGTGGTTAATAACACCTTGTCTTCACCATTTTATTAGCATCCAAGAATTTCAAAGAATTGCACAGGTAAGGTGTTACCTTCCGGGAGACAGGAAGGGAGCTGAAATGATGGATTTCGCTTTACAGATAGACAACGAAGTTTTAGGTCGAGGTAAATGATGTAGTCCACTGCAGCTCACACATCCACCATTTCTATCAGAACAAGCCTACACTGGGCTTTAGTAAGAATGCTGTGGAGTACAGGGGATTGAACTCAGGGTGCCAAGGTCTTTCATTAATTTACAGTTTTCCAATATCCAGACTTAAAATCAAAACATTAGGATTAAGGCCTGTCAGAGTCGGCATCCAACTCACATAGAAGGTATATAGCTGTATATAAGATATTCAAATTAAGTGCCTTTCAAAAGGCTGTATTCTGCTTCGCTTCCCTGCCCCAGCCTTTTGCCTCCTAATTGTAAAAAGTTAAACTCTAAAAAGTTTTCATGAAAATAGATTATGCAGCATTGTGCAAATGGGATGGGCCTGTCACCACTTTGGCTTAAACATGTGCCTCCTTTATTTTACTGCTGTTTCCCCCCTGGGTTTAGAAGTCCTTCTGACAGTACTTGACTCTTGTATAAGGGACATCCATATTCTGAAAACATTTGACTGAGGAATTGTGTGGTTTTTCTTCAAACCTGGTCTCCTTCATCAGTGAGTCCTGGAAATGCCGAGTAGTTTGTGCTACAATCTCAATGGTGAAGTAACCGTTATGTCATAATACATAGCTGGTGTAGCAACAGTAACTGGTTAACATGACACAAGAAAATTCTCTCCAGTGTTTGCCCCTACACCACCTTCATAAGGACTTTAACAGTAAATAGACACTGGCAGCCACAGCTGTCTTCAGTGTTATCCTATGGAAGGGGTTAAAATCATGTAACCTGGAATTGTAATTTCAGGGCATGAAGACAATGAGCTTAATTAGGTAAAGTTTGAAAACTTAGCCATTAAACTCTTCCTGTTCTTATTTCATTCATTTAAAATTAGAAAACTAATTTTTATAAATCAAACTTACAGCTTGACTTTACTTAGAGTTCCTGTTTTATGTTTTTCCTCTCCGTGCTTGGTGATGGTGCACTTTTGACTTTAAGTCTCTGGGGTGGCAGACAGTGAATTACAGTCTCTCAGAGAAGATCTCAAATTCATATGTTGCCACTCACTTGCAATTTAAGTGTCTTGTTAGATGATCCCACCCCCACCCCCCACTCTCTTTGTGATTTATTTTCAGGAAAAGAAGAAGGAATGGCAATAAAGAAGACAACCACCATTCCCCCGTCTCCAAAAGGAGTATGAGAAACCTTGGCTTTCAAGATTCTCCGGATGCAGAGGTAGGACGCATGCTCAGATAGTCCTTCTCTATTCATTCGTTGCCTACGCTAAATTATCCAATCTGTGCTCTGCAGTTAAAAGAAATGTGTTATTCAAGGAAACCTTCGTAAAAGTAATCTAACTTGTTGCAGTGGCTTTGGACTTTTTTTTTTGTTTGTTTAAATCACAGCCCCTTTGAAAATCTGATGAATGCCATGGACCCCCATATACTCACACACAAAAACAACCTCCCCATCCCACCAAAATTCGGTGTTTTTTAGAAGCTCACAGACCATTGAAAAACCCATCTACGGAACCCCTATTTAATATTTTAGAAAGCAACTTGTGTTTTAGTAGTTTATGACCTTTACTTTTGTTTCTTAAGACATGAACATTTTGTTCCTTCAGTTCATGTGTCTTTATAATTGAACCAAAACAAATAAGAAATCCC
>NW_004445166.1:5353-7819 GCF_000243295.1 Trichechus manatus latirostris | reverse complement strand
TTCCGACTTCCACTCCATTGTGTGTTGTCCTTCCCTTCACTGAAGTTGACATTTGCCTACTATCTAATTAGTGATTTCCCCTTCCACTACTTTCCCATCCTCAATCATCATTAAAGAATGCTTTTTTCTGTGTGTAAACCTTTTCTTGTGTTCTTATAATAGTTTTCTCATACAATATTTGTCCCCAAAGTCCATTAAATGGGGAAAAGATAATCTTTTTAATAAATAAAACCCATTGCCGTCGAGTTGATTCCAACTCATAATGACCCTATAGGACAGAGTAGAACTGCCCGTATGGTGTAAAAGGAGTGCCTGGTGGATTCCAACCGCTGACTGTTTGGTTAGCAGCTGTAGCTCTTAAGCACTACACCAGCAGGGTTTCCTTTTAACAAGTGGTGCTGCCAAAACTGGATGCCTGTCTGTAAATAAATGAAGCAGGACCCATACTTCACACCACACACAAAAAACTATTTCAAAATGGATCAAAGATCTAACTATGTAACTCCAAAATATAAAGATTATAGAAGAAAATGTGGGATCAACACTAGAAGCCCTAATACATGGCATAAATAGGATAAAAACCATAACTAACAATACAGAAACAAAAGATTAGCTAGATAACTGGAATCTGCTAAAAATTAAACACTTACACTCATCAAAAGATTTCACCAAACGAGTAGAGAACCTACAGACTGGGAAAAAAAAAATTGGCTATGACAAATTGAACAAAGGTCTAATATCTAAAAATGTATAGGAAAATCTAACACCTCTACAACAAAAAGACAAATAATCCAATTAAATAATGGGCAAAGGATCTGAACAGACACTTTACCAAAGAAGACATTCAGGAGGATAATAGACACATAAGGAAATGCTCACGGTCACTAGCTATTAGAGAAACAGAAGTAAAAACTACAATGAATTACCATCTTATGCCGACATTACTGGTACGAATTAAAAACAAACAAATGTTGGAGAGGTTACAGGGAGACTGGAATTCTTGTGCACTGCTGGTGGGGATGTAAAATGGTATAACCGTTTTGGAAAATGATATGACACTTCCTTAACAAGTTAGAAAGAGAAATACCATAGGATCTAGCTATCCTAACCTTAAGAAGATATCTTAGAGAAATAAATGCGGTCACACTAATAGACGTGTGCACAACCATGTTCATTGCAGCATTATTCACAATAGCAAGAAGATGAAAACAACCTAAGTGCCCATCAACAGATGAATGGATAAACAAACTATGGCACATACACACAGTGGATGTCATGGATTGTCTTATGTTCCTCCAAAAAATGTGTGTATCAACTTGGCTAGGTCATGATTCCCAGTATTGTATGATTGTCTACCATTTTATCATCTGATGTGATTTCCTTATGTGTTGTAAATGCTATCACTATGATGTAATAAGAAGGATTAGCAGCAGTTATATTGATGAGGTCTACAAGATTAGGTAGTGTCTTAAGCCAATCTCTTTTGAGATATAAAAGAGAGAAATGAGCAGAGAGACATGGGAACCTTATACCACCAAGAAAGCAGTGCCGGCAGCAGAGCGCGTCCTTTGGACCTGAGGTTCCTGCTTAGAGAGGCTTCCAGACCAAGGGAAAATTGATGACACAGACTTTCCTCCAGAGACTACAGGGAAAGGCTTCCCCTAGAGCTGACACCCTGAATTTGGACTTGTCGTCTACTAGAATGTGAGAGAATAAATTTCTCTTTGTTAAAGCCATCATCTTCCGGCATTTCTGTTATAGCAGCACTAGATGACTAAGACAGTGGAATACTACACAATGATAAAGAACAGTGATGAATCGGCAATACATCCCACAACATGGATGAATCTGGAGGGCATTATGCTGAGTGAAATAAGTCAATCACAAAAGGACAAATACCGTATGAGACCACTATTATAAAAACCCTTGGAAAGGTCTATACACAGAAATAAATAATGTTTGATATTTACTAGGGAGGGGAGGGATGGGGATGAAAAAACAAACTAACTAGATAATAGATAAGTGGTAACTTTGGTGAAGTGTAAGACAGTACACGATACTGGGTAAGTCAGCACAGTTTGACCGAGGCAAGGTCATGGAAGCTTTTTAGACACATCTAAACTCCCTGAGGGATGGAATTACTGGGCTGAGGGCTCTGGACCACGATCTCAGAGGGCATCTAGCTCAATTGGCAAAACATAGATTATATAGAAAGTGGTCTACATCCTACTTTGGTGAGTAGTGTCTGGGGTCTTGAAAGCTTGTGAGCAGCCGTTTAAGATATTGCACTTGTCCCAACCCATCTGTAGCAAGGAAGAATGAATAAAACTAAAGACATAAAGGAAACATTAGTCCAAAGGACTAATGAACAACAACTACTACAGCCTCCATGAGACTGAGTCCAGCACAACTAGATGGTGCCCAGCTACCACCACCAACTGCTCTGACAGGGATCACAATAGGGAG
>NW_004445166.1:2777-3927 GCF_000243295.1 Trichechus manatus latirostris | reverse complement strand
TTTTTTTTTTTTTAATCCATTCTGCCACTCTCTGTCTCTTTACTGGTGCATTTAGGCTATTTACAGTCAGTGTAATTATTGATAGGTGTGAATTTACTGCTGTCATTTTGATGTATTTGTGTGTGTGTGGTATTGACAGTTTCTTTGTTCATTTAATTTTCTGTGCTAAGTTCTTTTTTTAATGTATTTTCTTTTCATCTCTTTCATTATGGTTGATTTTGTGTTTGCTGATTAGCTCCAGCTTTGTCTTTGATTATTAGGATTCCTAGGTGGTTATGTATATTCAATTCACTCGTTTTTTCCAGTCTTTGTTGTAAGAGGGACACCAGGAAGCATCTGACTATTCTGCCATCTTGGCCCCACCTTAAATATTTTCTTCTTTTTTTTTTTTCCAATAATTAGGAGCTAATCCCTGTGTATCAACAGAGGATACCTTGACCTCCACTCCCACCTGACTATGAGCCTCTCTTTTGTTGCCAGACCAACATAAAAGGAAGCTATTTTAACTGAAGGAATAAATAAGATCCAGAGTGTTCTAACCTAATACCCAAAATGTTCAGGTTTAAATTGAAAATCACTCTATCTACCAAGAACCAGGAAAATATAAATTTTGATAAAAAAAGAAAAATAGACACCAGCACTGAGATTACAGAGATGTTAGAATTATCTGAAAAATATTTTGCAGCAGTTATAATAAAAATACTTCAACAAACAATTACAAACACATTTGAAGCAAATGGATAATTAGTCTCAGCAAATAAATAGAAAGTCTCAGCAAAGAATGAGAAGATATAAAGACGAATCAAATGGAAATTTTGGAACTGAAAAACAGTTATCAAAACAAATAACTCGATGGATAGGCATGAGGGCAGAATGGAGGAGACAGAAGAAAGAATGAGTGAACTTGAAGAAAGAACAACAGAAATTACCTGCCTGAAAAACTGAGAAAATAAACAGCACAACAACAACAAAAAGACAAAGCCTCAGTGACCTGTAAGACTATAACAAAAGATGTAACATTCTTGTTATTGGAGTCCCAGAAAGAGGATGGAACTGAAAAAGTACTTGAAGAAATAATGGCTGTATACTTCCTAAACATGGTGAAAGACATAAACCGAAATATTCAAGAAGCTAGGACAACATTAAACTG
>NW_004445166.1:0-1122 GCF_000243295.1 Trichechus manatus latirostris | reverse complement strand
TGGTCATATAGGATATCCACGACATTTCTCAGCCTCCGTTGCATCTGGGTTTGGCAATGGGACTAAGTCTAACCAAAGGGATATTAGTGAATATTAGTGTCACTTTTTGGTATGGTTCTTGAAGTGAGGGGTTATTCTCTTCTCCTTCACAGCTTCCTTTCTGCTGACTGGAGGGTGGAAATAAAGGATGGATTTGGAGCTATTGTCTCGTACCATAAGGTTAAAGCTACATGTTGGACCCAATAGAGGAACAAGTTAAAAAAATCACATGTCCCTGATGAGTGAGGCACCATACCAGCCTTGAATTGTCTTCTGGTTTAAGGAACTCTGCTCTGTGTGTGTGTGTGTGTGCGCGCACGTGTGCACACACACACACACTCACAGCCAAAGCAATTCTAACTAATACAGAAGGGTAAAGTCAATTCTATCTAAACTCTGTCCCTGTGACACACTGATAGTCCATGAAAATGCAAATTGTAAATGAAGAATTGTTTTCTTTTGGATATTAAAGTATACTTAGAGGGAATGAAAGACAATCTCAGTATGAAACCATTACCCAAGTTCATCATATGGCTTAATGTTAGAATATGTTTAATATATCATGTTTTTTCCTATTATTAAAACTTTTGATTATATGTATCCGTCTGTAATGGTACTTGGAGCCCTGGCGGCGCAGTGTTTGAGAGCTTGGCTACTAACGAAAAGGTTGGCAGTTTGAATCCACTGGATGCTCCATGGAAACTCTATGGGGCAGTTCTACTCTGTCCTGTAGAGTCACTATGAGTTGGGATCATCTCAATGGCAAAGGATTTTATTTTGGTATGGTAATGGTACTTGATAAGTCTTACGTATTTTGTACTTTTCTAATTTGTAAAAGTTTTTTTTTTCTCTCTCTCTCTCTCCCTCTTCATTATGGTAGAAATTTATTTCCATTTTGGAATCTGTCTAATATCTATCCTTATATTTTAACAGCATGTCTTCTACCAGTTCTCATAATAACTAGAGATGGTTCAGACACTTTTATCCTCATTAACACCTTTAAAAAGTTTTATTATATAAATAAATACTTTGAAACACATACAATTCTTATAAACAGTTATTTCAACCTATCACCCATCAATG
>NW_004445165.1:7061-7951 GCF_000243295.1 Trichechus manatus latirostris | reverse complement strand
GGCAGTTCTACTCTGTCACATGGGGTCTATATGAGTCAGAATCAACTCGATTGCACCTAATATATATATCTTCTATCTATAAGTAGATATCCCCAGATATCTATATATAGAGATATATATGCATATATACACAAAAACATACATATAGATAATTTTAGCTATTAGATAATGCAATCTTTTCATACCTGAAGAAGTTAATATTGAAGTATCTCCATTAACACACTATGATTACTATTAATTTCCTCTGCCTTCACCATTACAATTGTTATAGCCTTCATTATTTCATCCCATTAGTCTTTCTTGGATGTCAACACATTCAATATAATTGTGAACTTTTCAAGTCTGACCTTTTTGATTGATTTCCGGAGGCTATGAAGAGATCTTACCACCTGCCTCTTTCTAAAACATAAAATAATTGAATTGAAAGTACACTGATGAAAAAACAGTTAACCTTTTGCTTTGGTGAGGGCTTCTACATTTACATCAGAGGTGCTCTTCAGTATGAGTCTAAAAATTTACTAAGAACAGACCTGGTTTCATAGATCATCTCCAAACTGAAATCAAGTTAAAACTTGCCTAACACTAGTCATTTCAGCTATTTCTAAGATTTAATGAAGCAACCGTTCATAAATTCGATCCACTCTTTTCTATTAATATCATAACATTGATCGGAATCTGGTTTAGTTTGCTACAATCAGATTTTTTCACAGGACTCCCTAAGTGCTTGTTTCGTTTTTTCTTTTTTTGCCTTAATCTTTCTTTTCCTTGAGCGTCCTTTTTCAACTCTTTAAACCACCTTTCTTATCTAAATTCCCACTGCTCAGTATTCTATTCAAGAATGCACGATCACTAGCTGTCAGAAGTGAAAAGAATCTTAGAGATTTTCCAGT
>NW_004445165.1:4885-6293 GCF_000243295.1 Trichechus manatus latirostris | reverse complement strand
CGCAATGGATTTGCTGGTTTTTGTTTATTTATAGTGACATTAAAGCAGCCAATTGTTGAAAATGACTGTTAAACAGTGGAAGACTCCAACTGACAGAAAGGAGGAGAGCCCCCTGCTGACAATGTCAAGCAGGGACATAACCAAAACCCATTGCCATCCAGTCGATATTTTCTCATAGCGACCCTATAGGACAGATTAGAACTGCCCCATAGGGTTTCCAAGGAGCGGCTGGTGGATTCAAAGTGCCAACCATTTGGTTAGCAGACGAGCTCTTAACCACTGCGTCACCAGGACTCCAAACAGGTACATAGGCATCCAGTAAACTTCGTATGATGATTCACTGGAAGAATTCTCAGCTTCCATGCAGGAGACGCAGGTTTATGGCCAGTGCACCTCATGCGCAGCCATCACCTATCTGTTGACGACAGCTAGCAACAATTCAGAATTTATCTGTTACAGCATCTAGTTTTGTTTACCCAAAAGTATTGACTAAAATCAAAGGATTTCCTGCAGTCTTGTCAAGTGGTGACTATCCTCCTGAAGAGCCTTCATAAAACTGAGTGTAAAGATGGAATCAGTTTCTTCCCTGCTCCTGTAGAGCATCTCCCTCCCTCCCCCTTAAAAACTAGAAGTTTACATCTAATGTCATTCATTCAACAAATATTTGTCATGCACTTCCACAAACTGTCTCTCCACAAATGCAGACATCTTTAAACTCACAGGTCATTCCCTCATACATATCTCCATGGTTTTAAGACATGCCGCACACTCACTCATTCTGACACTACTGTCATAATTTTTGATAATTTCAATATCCATACAATTGATTTTCTGAAAACCTGACTTCCCAGTTTCTTGGCATTCTTAGTTTCTTCCAATGATATTGTCTGCTACCTATCTCAACCACTTAGTACGATGAAATGGTTCCTGAAGTCACTCAGAATTGCTCCCCATGTCAGTGTCATCACTAGAGTTGGTGTCTCTCGGTGCGGTGACTCATGATGTCCCCCTCCATGGTAATTACCACAATATTGTAGCTAAAACAGCGGAATATTTGACAAAATCAACGATTATAAAACACTGGTAGCAATGAAAACAATAGCGCATGCTTGTAGGGCTTGCAGATGAAACTACTTCATTTGAAACATCACTGTAGTTGGGTAATAATGACAGCTCTGACCAGAGCACATTAGAAGATTCGAAAAGTAAATTAGCCTAGAGTTTTAGCCTTGTTGTTGTATTATACATATACAGATGGATTGACATAGTGTCTGCAACCATTGGCTCAAGCATAGCAACGATTGTGAGGATGGCACAGGACCTGGCAGTGTTTTCTTCTGTTGTACAGAGAGTTGCTATGAGTCAGAA
Source organism: Trichechus manatus latirostris (assembly GCF_000243295.1). NCBI lineage: Eukaryota > Metazoa > Chordata > Mammalia > Sirenia > Trichechidae > Trichechus > Trichechus manatus. The sequence continues at coordinate 4,925 of NW_004445165.1, read as the reverse complement.
TAATCAGAGAAGCTGGACTATATTAAGAAGAATGGGGCAT
>NW_004445165.1:2072-3702 GCF_000243295.1 Trichechus manatus latirostris | reverse complement strand
ATACTGGGAATCATGACTTAGCCAAGTTGACAGGTATTTTTGGGGGACACAATTCAATCCATGACACTTGGTAAAGTAGAGGGTCGGTGAAAAAGAGGAAGACCCTCAACAAGTTGGATTGACATAGTGGCTACAACAATGGGCTCAAGCATAATGCTTGTGCAGATAACAGAGGACTGGGCAGTGTTTCGTTCTGTTGTACATGGGGTTGCTATGGGTCGGAACTGACAGAGGGGCACCTAATAACAACAACTTGAGTTGGAAATGACTCAGTGGCACCTAACAATAACAACAACGACAAGCTGGGCTTACAAATTTTTTTGTTGTTGTTATAAAGTAACTACAGGGATGTTTTTATAAAAAATGGTAAGTTTTTGCTGAAACACTGCACAAAAATTTTCTAGACAGTCATTTTGGTGTCACCCCCTCTAACAGTGTCATCTGGTGTGGTCCGTACCTCCCATACTAGTCTAGTGGCACCCCTGCCCCATGTGTCCCAGAAAAGCTAGCATCTTTAAAATGAACTAAAAGGCCCTACATGTTCTATCTCCCTTTACATATTCTGCAATATTCTCCTTACTCAATCTGCTTGAGGAGGCTGACTCCTGATTAAAACTTATGTGTGATTTTTCAGGCTTGACATATGCGATTACAAAGACTTTACCTGGCAGGCCTCATGGGGAAAGCTGCCCTCCCCAGCCAGACTTGGTTCACAGCCAATGCATTGCAGCCTTTGAAGGGAGTCTGCCAAGGACTCAGCCCATCTGCATGTCCAGGCCAATCTCTTTAGCATCTCTGTATTCCTAGCCCAGGATTTTAGGCAAAGTCCTTCCTCAGGAGCCTCTACTGAAACTTCTTTATCAGGGAGAAATGGAAGGGGAAGGTTTTGAACCACTTTTTCCCACTCTGACACAGCACTCACTACTTTTCTACCACTAGCGCTTCTCTTGATCACCCCACCCCCCATCCCTGAGATCCATAAAACTGCAGGAGCCTTTTGTTCAGGGTTTCTTCAGTGGTGATCTGGGTCCCCATATTTGGACTGATCCACCTGACTCTCACTGATTCCTGGGGAACGGGGGGATAGCCAAGAATCTTCTCTCTGAATTTCTCTGGCTTATACTATCACAGTAAGTGATTAAATTTTCATGGATACTTTCAGTTGTCTTAACCAGCTATTGGGACACTTGGCATTTTAACTCAGTTATCTCAGCTCAGCCCACTTTCTTGACACTGTTTCCTGCTAATTGACCTCTTTGTTGTTATTTAAGGAGCCCTGATGGCGCAGTGGTCAAGCACTTGGCTGCTAGCCTAAAGGCAATTTCAACCTAACTAGTTGAAATTTCTCTTTTTCTGCAGGAGAAAGATGTGGAGTCTGCTTCCAAGAAGATTAAAACAAAACCAAAAATCCCATTGCTGAAATGAGTCGATTCCGACTCATAGCGACCCTATAGGACAGAGGAGAACTGCCCTGTAGGGTTTCCAAGGAGTAGCTGGTGAACTCGAATTGCTGACCTTTGGGTTGGTGGCCTAGCTCTTAACCACTGCATCACCAAAGCTTGGAAATCCTATAGGGCAGTTCAACTCTGTCCTATAGGATTGCTATGAGTCTGAATCGACTCACCAACAG
>NW_004445165.1:0-1088 GCF_000243295.1 Trichechus manatus latirostris | reverse complement strand
ACTTTTCAGTTATATATTATTTCATATCTATTTTAATGTTTCTTTGATCATAATAATAATTTAACTTCATTAGGTATTAATAATGCTATTTGGCACCTTAGAAACCTCTCTTTTATTGAAACTTGGAAATCAGACACATTTTCAGTCCTTAAGAGTCTTATTATCTGGCTAGACAAACTAAGCATATGTAAAGCATATACAAAGCAATATAAATAGGCTTTTTGACTTCAAGTCAAAATGAGGAATACAGACGATATATGTTATACGAATTCAGAGGAAGGAGCCATTAAAGGGTGCAGGTGATGTGGGAAGAGTTTGTAGGGTTGAGGAGTGGGAGTTCTTCGGGGCATTAAAGGACTGATTCGATTTTTTAAAGTCATGCCTTTATTGAAGCAAATGACACACTTATTAATGACATAAGCCTCCATTATCTGATTAAACACTTGACTTTACTGACCTGTTACTTTACCTTTGAGACTTCATTTCCTACCTGGCTCACACAATTCTCACCGTGTAAAAAGGAAGGTCAATGCTAATCAGAACACTTTTCATAAGGTTATATAAAATGCTAGCTAGTCTCAAAAACTTTACTTTTTTTATAGAAACATGTTTTTTTCTCGCTTTTACTTCCTTTCTGGAAGAAAGTAGTTTTTTTTTTTTAAACTCCATGCAGCAAGTAAAACGCATGAGTGTTTATTTTATTTTACGTTTAGATTAGATGAGAAAAACAGATAAGACATTCAGAATGCCCTTCCTCACCTTGCAGTGAATCTGGCTCATAGCCATTTATAGCAACACACAAAGTTTTAAAAGTTGCTGCAGTAATAGTCAGCAGTCAAACTACTATAATTTAAACTGACTAAGATGCCCCCAGAGAACACATTTTACAAGAAAGCGAAAATTTATTGAAAAACAATGTGAGTTAGGTTTTTCATTCTTTGTATTTCCATTCCTGAGAAAATCAGTGGCAATAACGCTTGTTAACTTGGCATCCTTCTTGAAGCTTTTGCCATGTAAGTTAAACGTTCAGTTTTAACAACCAACGACAAGGTCAGAGTTATACTGCTTTTCCATCTACCTGACCATAA
>NW_004445164.1:6742-7952 GCF_000243295.1 Trichechus manatus latirostris | reverse complement strand
ATGTTGCCATAGAGGAATCTAAAATTAATGTTTCAAATGTGTAGGCTTGGTGCAATAATACTTCTTTGCTAAGTACTTTTCCTCAGTTTAAAACATCAAGAGCATTTTATAAATTGGCTTCTAGTTAATTTGCCAAAATATATATTTATAAGACAATATTTAAGTTTAGATACTTCTTAAAATTTAGAATAAGGCCATGAATAATTTTTAAAAGTACAATTTTGTTTTATTTAGGAATACACTGTTAAATGACAACATATATACATACAGGGGAGAAAAAAACTGAAACACAAAATGTTTTCACATTAATTATATTGTAATTATTCTTCAAAGGAAGCAAACTTAGGGAGTAACTTGGTATCGCATATAGATAGGACTAAATTTTAAAATACAAGTTCTTATTATCACCATTCTTATGAATACGATAATTATTTGTTATTGATAATATTCATAAAAGAATTCACCTTATTTTGACAAATATTGTTAAAGCATGTAAAGTGACAGATTACTTGACTTAAAAAAATTATTCTTCCTTCTTCTATGGTGAAAACTTGGTATAGCGCATGTTTTTATGGATGATGTGCTATAAAAAATAATTCTTCATGATTTTGAACAAAATATTTACTCATTTTTATTTTGTTGTTTTATTCTGTAGTATGATAAAAATAGCTTGACAAAGACTTGAGTTTTTGTTTGACTCTTCTGCCCACAAACTGTGCAATCATTGGGATATAACTTAACTGTGCTGAGTCTCATCTTTGCAAAATGGAGCCCTCTAATTCAGGGCCAAGCTCCCTGGGTGGCACAAATGGTTGATGCTTGTCTACTAACCTAAAAGTTGGCATTTCAAACCCACCCAGAAGCACTGCAGAGGAAAGACATGGCCATCTGCTTCCATAAATATTACAGCCAAGAAAACCCATGGAGCAGTTCTACTCTGTAACGCATGGGGTCACCATGAGTGAGAATTCACTCCAAGGCAAAGGGTTTGGGTTGTTTGTTTGTTTGTTTGTTTAATTCAGGGCTACATATCCTTTGAACTTCAGCTCAGATACCAGTTCCTCCATAAAGTTGTCCCCAGTGAATATCACCATCGATGGTAAACCATCCCTTGAGTGTCCATTTTTTTTTAAATCAATCATCAATTTTGAATTTGCCATGCAAATTTCTTCCTTAGCTATCATTGTCACCAGAAAAGAATGACTAAACA
>NW_004445164.1:3396-4271 GCF_000243295.1 Trichechus manatus latirostris | reverse complement strand
TCTCTCTCTCTCTCTCTCTCTGTCTCTGAACATAGAAGTTATCTGGCCTAACTGCCATAATTTTTATATATGAAGAAACAGCCTAGTAGTAGAGATGACTTATCCAAATCCATATTGCAGGCTAATATCAGAACATGGGTAACAATACTACAAACAAATGTTTGCAGTCTGTTGCTTTGCCTAATTCGACCTATGATTTTCCAAATAACTTATGAGCACACATGGAGACCTGATTTTTTTGTGAACAATCTGAAGATTGAATTTGTTAGATATTTTCTCTCTTGATGCTTATAAAGTTCAGTAGAAACTTAAGAAATGTAACTAACTTACATAAACTAATATTACTGCATATCTGTCTGGCACTACAAATAGAGTAATCAAAATGTATGTATGTATCTATGCAAGAACTGATGCTTAGAAGGAAGACCCCCAAGCTATTTCTAGTAGCTGTCTAAGAGTGATGGGACTTCAGGGGTATTTACATTCTTCATTATATTTTTCCTCTATTATTTTCATTTTCTAGAGTAAGCAAGTATTGCATGCATATGTATACATGCATATATGTAGTATTTATAACTAAAGAAAATAAGTTAATAGAACATTTTGCCCAAGCAGATATATTTTATATTAGTATATATGACTCTATTACATTTGAATTCGAGTACACTTGGACATATAAATGAACTATGAGTCACACTTCTGAAAGGAATGTCTATCTATTAAATGGTTAGATTTTTCATAGTCACAGTATGGAAAATTTCATCACAGTGGAGGAACATATAAGTCACCTGGCCTATCTAGCTGCCATAATTTTACGTATGAAGAAACAGCCTCAGACAGAAGAAATGACTTATCCAAATACATACTACAAGCTA
>NW_004445164.1:0-1410 GCF_000243295.1 Trichechus manatus latirostris | reverse complement strand
ACAATCAACTCAACGGCAACAGGGGTTAGTAGTTCAGGATAAAATGGTACAATTTTTTTTTAAGTTGCTAAAAACAACGAAAGAGTAAAACATTTTAGTATTCACAAAGATGACATTTTCAGTATAAAAATATATGTACTTTTATGATATTACTAACTTGTGAGGTAAATTACTTGAAGATTGCTAAATGTTAAAATTAATTTGAAGACCAGTGTGGAATTGGTAGTCTCGTGAGCTGAAATGGGACTGAATCATGGCCTTTTCTAAGATAGAATCTTGGAGAAGTGATTTGACTTCTATGAGGTCCACTCTCACTGGCAGGGACTATGATACCTACCACGTAGACGTGGAATGAGGATTAGTGTTATTAACAGCTTAATACTGATTTGCTGCTTACTGTGTGCCAAGTACTCTTCAAGGATCTTTACCCTTATCACTTTATTAAATTATTATAACTACCTTAGATACTATTATTATTCCTATTTTAGGGGTAATAAAAAAGGAAACAGAAGTTAGGTAACATACTCAAGTTCTCATAGCTATTAATTTGAGAACCTGTAAATTGAACTCAGGTAATGGGGCTCAAGAGTCCCTGGGTGGTGCAAACAGTTAAACTGCTCACCTACTAACCAAAAGGTTGGAGGTTCTAGTCCTCCTTGAGATGCCTCCGAAGAAAGTCCTGGCAATCTACTTCCAAAATATCAGCCACTGAAACCCTATGAAGCACAGTTCTGCTCTGACCTGCATGGGGTCGCCTTGAGTTGGAATCAACTCGATGGCAACTAGGTTAATAATAATAATAATAAACCATTGCTGTTGAATGAGTTCCAGTTCACGGAGAACCCATGTGTTACAGAGTAGAACTGTTCCATAGAGTTTTCTTGGCTGTGATCTTTAGGAAAGCACATCTCCAGGCCTTTCTTTCACGGCATCACTGAGTGAGTCTGAACCACTAACCTTTAGGTTAACAGCTGAGAGCAAACCACTTGCACCACCAAGCGACCTTACTGGTTTCATAAGGGTCCTGAAATCACACTCTTCCCATATAATAGCCGAAATACAGTAAATGCTCGATTAAAAAAAAAAAAAAAGGCTGCAGTCCAGTTGATTCCAACTCATAGTGACCCCATAGAACACAGTGGAGCTGCTCCACAAGGTTTACAAGGAGCAGCTGGTGGATTCACAGCCAACCTTTCGGTATGCAGCCATAGTTGTTAACCACTGCACCACCAGGGCTCCGGGGCTCAGACAGGAAAACCTAATGTACTTGTTTGTCTCTAACTCCCTTCATTAGACTGTGAGCTTTCTAAGAGCAGAAAATATTTGTTTATTGGATGACTTCTATTCATCCATTTAATATTGTATCCACCTCATCTGTTTCAAGTCCTCAAAAAATGTTTATTGAATTGT
>NW_004445163.1:6192-7955 GCF_000243295.1 Trichechus manatus latirostris | reverse complement strand
TGAATTTTTTCAAATGTTTTTTCTACTATTATTGAAATGATTAAACAGCTTGTCTCCTCTATTTTATTAATATGATAAATTACATTGATTGATATTTGAATGTTAAACAAATCTTGCATTTCTGGGGATAAAACCCTCATCTTTGTGATTACTATACCTTTTACATAATACTGGATTTGATTTGCTAATATTATGTTCAGGAGTTTTGCATCTATATTCATGAGGAACGTTGGTTTGTAGTTTGGTTAAGAGTTCAGCTGCTAACCGAAAAGTTGGCAGTTCGAACCTGTCAGCCACTCCTTGGAAACCCTATGGGACAGTTCTACTCTGTCCTATAGGGTCACTATAAGTCGGAAAAGACTTGACAGCAACAAGTTTGGTTTTTTGGTTTGGTTTCTTGGGATATCTTAACCTGGTTTGGGTATCAGGGTAATTTGTTGTTGTTGTTAGTTGCTGTTGCTTTGGCTCCAACTCATGACAACTTTATGCAAACAGAACAAACCTGTGCTTGATCCTGCACCATCATCATGATCATGGTATGTTTTAGTCCATTGTTTTGGCTAGTGTGTCAAGCCATCTCACTGAGGACTTCTCTCATTTTTGCTGACCCTCTACTTTACCAACCATGGTGTCCTTTTCTAGCAACTGGTAATACCGGTCCATAAAATGTGTTGGGAAGTGAACCCTCCTCTATTTTCTAAAAGAGTTTGTATACTATTGGTATGATTCCTTCATTAAATGTTTGATGATTTCACTAGAGAAGCAATACAAGCCTAGAGTTTTCTTTTTTGGGAACATTTTTTAAAACTATAAATTCAGTGTCTTTAACTGACATAGGGCTATTCAGGTATCTATGTCTTCTTCAGACAGTTTTGATAAATTGTTTTGTTTTATTTTAAGATACTTGTCCCTTTCATCAAAGTTGTCAAAATTTATTGGCATAAAATTATTCATAATATTCCCTTGATTTATTCCTGCTTTTATCTGTATTATTTTATTATTTCTATTACTGAGTTTAAATTGATCTTTTTTTGCCAGGTTCCTATGCTGCAAGTACAGAGCTTGGACTGAGATATTTCTCCTTTTCAGTACAAGCATTTAAAGCTACAAAAGTCCTGAGCACTGCTTTACCAGCGCACTGCTTTAGCTGAATGCCATACAAAATTTAATGTTTTGTTTTCATTTTTATAGCATTTAATATATTTTCTAATTTTTCTCATAATTTCTTTTTTGAACTATGGAGTATTTAGAAATGCAATGTTTATTTTTGAATATGTAGGTGATTTTCCAGATATCTCTTATATGTTTCTAATTTAATTCTGTTACAGCTAGAGAACATGCTCTGTATGATTTCAATGTTTGTCATAAGCTCTTGTGAGGAAAGTCATTGGCTTTATGGTCTTTAGAGGTAGACTGTTGGGCACAAAAGATGGGGTCTGTAAAATCTTTCTTTCTTAGAAATTTATTTCCCAGTTCCATAGAAATGGTTGCATTAAATGTTCTCTATCATTTAGTAATATACTTGTGGACTAAAACATATGAGTGCTATATAAATTCAGCCAATTATGTTAAACTAGCGTATCTGTCTTTATTGTGTTTATTAGCCTGAATGGAAAGACCTTTAAAATTTATGTTTTAGAAATCATTTGAATTCATTTTGTTTGGTATTGTATTTATTCACTAAAGTATCTAATTAGTGTTAAGTGAAAAGTGGGCCCTGTTACTAACCCCAGCAAGCAATCCTTTTTAGGTAGGGTTGTTGT
>NW_004445163.1:2834-4091 GCF_000243295.1 Trichechus manatus latirostris | reverse complement strand
CTTAAATTTAATCTTACTCAGATTTCCCCAGTTTTACTTGTATTTGTGTGTGCGTGTGTTTAGTTCTATACAATTTTACCACATGTGTATGTCTGTGTATCTACCACCACGGTGAAGATACTAACAGTTGCATCACAAAGCTTTCTGTGTTACTCTTTTATTACCACATTCACCTTCCTCCTAACCCCACCCTTTCCTTAACCCTCAGCAATTACTCATCTGTTCTCCATTTCTAGAATTTCATTATTTCAAAAATGTTGTATAAATGACATCAATCACCATGTAACTTTTTTGAATGGACTTTTTGAACTCAGCATAAATCCCTGGAAAGTCATCGAAGTTGTGGCACGTGTCAGTGGTTATTTATTTCTTATTGCTGAGTAGCATTCCATGGTATGTATGTATAATGATTAGTTTAGCCATTCACCTGCTAGGCTGGCTCCAGTTGGGGCTGTTACAAATCAACTTGCTACAAACATTTGTACAGGTTTCTGTAGTGAACATAAATTTTTATTTGTCTGAAATAAATACCCAAGAGTGCAATTACTGGGTCATATGTTAACTGCGGAGCCCTGGTGGCTTGGCTGCTAACCAAAAGGTCAGCAGTTTGAATCCACTGGCCACTCCTTGGAAACCCTATGGAACAGTTTTACTTTGTCCTGTAGGGTTGCTATGAGTTGCAATTGACTCGACAGCATCAGGTATGTTTGTTCATTTGTTGGGGGTGGGATAGTAATTGCATGCTTAGCTTTACAGGAAACTGCCAACTGTTTTCCAAAGTGACTGTGCCATTTTACATTTCTACCATCATGAGTGATCCAGTTCCTCCACATCCTTAACAACATTTGGTGTTGTTACTCTTTTTTTTTTTAATCTTAGCCCTTCTGATAAGTGTATAGTGATATCTCATTGTGGGTCTAATTTGCATTTCCCTCATGGCTAATAACGTTTTTATGTGCTTATTTGCCATCTGTAGATCTTCTTCAGTGAAATGTCTCTTCGTGTCTTTTGACCACTTTCTAATTGGATTTTTTCTTCAGGTTGGGTTTTAAGAGTAATTTATATATTCTAGATATGAATCCTTTTGTTGTACAGGTGATTTGCAACTGTTTTTGCCCAGTCTGTAGCTTGATGATTCATCCTCTTAAAGGCTCTTTTACAAAGCAAGTGTTTTTTATCCTTTTATGGGTCATTTCTTTGGTGTCAAGTTTAAGAACACTTTGCCTATCCCTACATCCCAAAGATTTTCTCTTTTTT
>NW_004445163.1:0-1462 GCF_000243295.1 Trichechus manatus latirostris | reverse complement strand
TAGCATCCCAATAACTCAGGCAAGTTTTCATCTTCCCCTAAGATAAGGACTTCAAAGGTTAGCCTCCCAAAATATTAAAATTAGTCTGCAATTAATTCAGGGGAAATATACCTAAGGATTATGCACTGTTATAGATTGAACTGTGTCCTCCAAAAATGTGAGTTAACTTCGCTAGGCCAGGATTCCCACTATTGTATGATTGCCCACCATTTTGTGATTTGATGTGATTTTCCTATGTGTTGTAAATTCTACCTCTATGATGCTAATGAGGCAAGATTAGAGATAGTTATGGTAATGAGGCAGGACTCTATCTACAAAATAGGTAGTGTCTTAAGTCAGTCTCTTTTGAGATATAAAAGAGAAAAATGAGCAGGGAGACACAGGGACCTCATACTACCAAGAAAGCAGCGCCAGGAGTACAGTGCGTCCTTTGGACCCAGGGTCCCTACACCTGATAAGCTCCTAGACGAGGGGAAGACTGATGACAAGGACCTTCCCCTAGAGCTGACAGAGTGAGAAGGCCTTGCCCCGGAGCTGATGCCCTGAATTTGGACTTAAAGCCTACTAGACTGTGAGAGAATAAATTTCTCTTTGTTAAAGCAATCCACTAGTGGTATTTCTGTTATAGCAGCACTAGATGACTAAGACATGCACCAACCACTAATGTCAAAGACAACGAATTGAAGATTTTTACTAACTTCTGCAGTCTGAAATTGATCAAACATGCAATCAAGATGCACTGATAATTATGGGTGATTAGAATGTAAAAGTTGGACACAAAGAAGAAGGATCGGTATTTGGAAAATATGGCCTTGATGACAGAACTGACACCAGAGATCTTGTGATAGAATTTTACAAAACCAATGACTTATTCACTGCAAATACCTTTTTCAACAACATAAAGAGTGACTATACATGTGGACCTTCCCAGATGAAATACACAGGAATCAAATCAACTACATCTGTGGAAAGAAATGATGGAGTAGCTCAATACCATTAATCAGGACAAGGCCAGGGGCTGACTGAAGAACAGACCATCAATTGCTTATAGGCAAGTTCAAGTTGAAGCTGAAGAAATTAAAACAAGTCCAAGAGAGCCAAAGTACAACCTTGCGTATGTCCCACCTGAATTTACAGATTATCTCAAGAACAGATTTGACAAACTGAACGCTAAAGACCAAAGACCAGACAAGTTGTGGGATGACATCAAGGACAACATAATAAAGAAATCAAAAGGTCATTAAAAAGAGAGGGAAGAAAGAAGATACTAAAATGAATGTCAGAAGAGACTCTGAAACTTGTTCTTGAATGTAGAGTATCTAAAGCGAATGGAAGAAATTATAAAGTAAAAGAGCTAAACAGAAGATTTCAAAGGTGGCTTGAGAAGACAAAGTATTATAATGTGTAACGACCTGGAGTTAGAAAACCAAAAGGGAAGGACATGCTCAGCATTTCTCAAGCC
>NW_004445162.1:6891-7955 GCF_000243295.1 Trichechus manatus latirostris | reverse complement strand
GCAACCAAGGTTGTGTCATCTGTATATTGCAGGTTGTTGATGAGTCTTCCTCCAATCTTGATGCCACGTTCTTCTTTATATAGTCTGGTTTCTCAGATTATTTGCTCAGCATACAGATTGAATAAGTATGGCAAGGGTATATAATCCTGAATCACACCTTTTCTGATTTTAAACCACTCAGAATCCCCTTGTTCTATTTGAAGGACTGCCTCTTGGTCTATGTACAGGTTCCGCATGAGCACCATTAAGTGTTCTAGAATTCCCATCCTCTACAATGTTATCCATAATTTTTTATGATCCACATAGTCCAATGTCTTTGCATAATCAATAAAACACAGGTAAACATCTTTGTGGTAGTCTCTGCTTTCGGCCAAGATCCATCTGACATCAGCCAATGATATCCCTGGTTCCACGTCCTCTTCTGAATCCAGCTTGAGTTTCTGGCATTTCCCTGTTGATGTACTGGTGCAGCCACTTTTGAATGATCTTCAACAAAATTTTTACTTGCATGTCATATTAAAGATGTTGTTCAATAATATCCTGATTCTGTTGGATTGGCTTTCTTTGGAATGGGCACAAATATGGATCTCTTCCAGTCAGTTGGCCAGGTAACTGTCTTCCAAATTTCTTGGCATAAATGAGTGAGCGCTCTCAGCTTGCATCTGTTTGTTGAAACATCTCAATTGGTATTCCATCAATTCCTGGAGCCTTGTTTTTTGCCAATGCCTTCAGTAGAGCTTGGATTTCTTCCTTCAGTACCATCAGCTCTTGAGCACATGCTACCTCCTGAAATGGTGGAATGTCGACCAATTCTTTTGGGTACAGTGACTGTATTTCTTCCATCTTCTTTTGATGCTTCCTGCATGATTCGATATTTTGTCCATAGAATCCTTGAATATTGCAACTCAAAGCTTGAATTTTTTCTTTGGTTCTTTCAGTTTGATAAATGTCGAGCATGTTCTTCCCTTTTGGTTTTCTAACTCCAGGTCTTCGCACATTTCATTATAATACTTTACTTTGTCTTCTCGAGCTGCCCTTTGAAATCTTCTGTTCAGCTCTTTTAC
>NW_004445162.1:3041-5373 GCF_000243295.1 Trichechus manatus latirostris | reverse complement strand
GGACTTCTAACTTAAAGAACCATAATAATAAATTTTCACTGTTAAATTAGCTAAGTTTTTAATAATTTGTTACAGCAGCCATAAAAAAAATTCACCTGGCAACTACTCAAAGGGGCTGGATGGCACAACCAGATGTGTGGAAACGTAGCTGCCCCATGGAGCAATCTTTTACGAATGTAGGAGGGGAACCAGTGGACATATTCTTCTCCTCTGCCCTTCCACAGACTTTTCTGACACATTAGATTCATACAGCCTTTTTGAAGCTGTATTTGTCACAAAGCTGCAGCCAGCTACACCCTTGTATTTCTTCCTTCTCCTTCCCTTACCCACTTCCCTTTTTTGTTTATTCCTGCTACTCTGAGATTGCACTCCCTAAGAAAGTAGTAGCTAGGGTGCATAGCTTGGCCTCACTCAGGCTGCTTTCTAGGGAACCTCAGACAAGAAGTAACTGATACCATATAAGTGGGTGAACCCATTCAGAAAGTGTATGTAGAGTGATCGAAAGAAGGGTCAAGAGATGGATTCCTGGGGAAATAAATATTTAAGAATCCGATGGCAGAAGAGGAGCCTGAAGGAAGCAGAAGACATGGCTGAGAGGGTCAAGAAAAACTAGGAGCGATCTGTTTTAAAGCCCATGGAGGAAAAAGTCTGAGATAAGAGTAGTGGTCAGTGGAGCTAGAGGAGCGGTGGCAGGGACGGATTATCCAATAAGCAAGGTACTCACAGGCTTACTTGTACTTATTTACTAAGCTGTAGTGTACAATTTCTTGTATCTTTTAATCACATCTTTGATGTGGTGAAATTCATGTGAAATTGTGCACTACAGATTAGTAAGTACACACAATCAAGCCCATAAGTACCTTGATTACTGTAAGCCCATGAGTAGCTTGCTTACTGGTTAATCCACCCCTGAGCAGTGGTAATCAGTGAGATCAAATAAGGGAAGAACTGAAATTTTAGTATCTAGGAGGTCATCACTCAACTTGGTCAAAGGTAGAGGCAAAGCTAGGCTATAGGGGATTTAGAAATGAAGGTCACATTTTGAAAACCCTGCGGAGCAGATCTACTCTGCACACATGGGGTCGCCATGAGTTGGAATCAACTTGAAGGTAACTAACAACAGCAGGTTGAAGGAGAAGAAATGCAATATAGGCAGCAGGTGTAGACAGACCTTTAAGTGGGTTGGTTATGCAAGCAAGAAGAGCTGTAGCACTGTAGCTAGAAAATAAAATTAGGTGGAAGGAAGGATTTTTCATTTCTATTTTGTTTCTGCTTTTCTTTCAAGATCAGAGAAACCTGAACATGTTTATATTCTAAAGAAAACTAACCAGAAGAGAGGGCAGGTTTAAAGAACCACACACTACGCAGGGAAGCTGCACAGACACCTACTAACAGAATGCAGCATTTTCCTCTTGCTTTCCTTGTATGCTCTCACAAATCCAGAAATGTGTTTCCCTCCCCTAAATCTAGCATTGGAAATTTGGCCACAGAGACGGTTTGAGCGGGCTGGCAGCTCTGTTTCTAAGTGAGTCAGACAGGACAGCAGCGTGAGCTGGGTTCCTGAAGGCTATTCTGGAGAGTGGCCTACACCTATTGCTGTTGAGTCGATTCCAATTCATAGTGACCTATAGGAGAGCAGCCTATAGTCACTACAAAGTTCGATGTCAGCACTAGGACAGTGAGTAAAAGTTAGCAGAAATCAGAGTGCATCTACACTTCCAGAATGGAAAGGGCTTCTTGTTCGGGACCTCTTCAGAAGTTTCCTGTTGGTTCTCCCAAAGGAACAGTCATGAAGCCTGATGAGTACAAGGCTAAGAAACCTCAGGAAACTTTCTTCCATTAATGCTCTCTAACACTTACACAGCCTAACACAGATGCACACACACAGAATCAACACAGTAAAAAGGTTGTCTAATTATTACTTTTTAAGAATCACAGATTTTTGGTCCTTAGAGGACATTTTTATAATGATTTCATTTGAAGTTGATGAATAACAGCTCAATGATAAGTTATAATGTGCTCTCATATGCATTAACTCATTTGCTCCTCAAAGAGACCTTGGAAGGAGAAAGAAACCAAAGCATAGTGAACATGTACCTTCAATATATGTTTTAACTCTCACATTTCTATAAGCAGGGATATTTATTTGCCCCTTCTACCTGCTGCAGGTTGAATACATTGTTTCCATTTTACAGGTAAGGAAACTAAGGTTAAGAGATCTAAAAGGGTATACTTGATGTCAGACAAATACTCCAGGCCTAAATCATGTTAGAATTGACAATAGACCTCAGGTTTCTTTGACTTCTGTGATTTCTCTTATTTATTTTAAATC
>NW_004445162.1:0-1397 GCF_000243295.1 Trichechus manatus latirostris | reverse complement strand
TCTTTTTATCATTCTAATATTAAAAATAGTCACAAGACAAAAGCACTAAGTAATACTGCCAATAAATGGAAAATGATTTAAGAACTGATCTTAGACCAGATGTTCCATGGAAAAATGAGTTGCAGTTAAAGGTAAATTTTACATTTAGGCAAAGTAACTAGCCCTTGCCTCTCTTATGGGTCCATTGGTTTAACATAGTGATCAAGCACACTGACTTTGTAATCATACTAACCAAAACCAAACCCATTGCCATCAAGTAAATTCTAACTCATAGCAACACTATAGGACAGAGTAGAACGGCCCCCATAGGGTTTCCAAGGAGTGGCTGGTGGATTGGAACTGCTGACCTTTTTTGTTAGCAGACAAGCTCTTAACAACTATGCCACCAGGGCTCCTATAATCATACTAGCGAGTACAGATCCCAGCTCTACCACTTGCTAGCTGTGTGACCTTAGGCAATTTATTAAAGTCCATCTTGCCTCAGTTTCCCCATTAGTAAAATCAGGGTGAACAAAAAATACATTTCTCATAAGGTTGACATAAAGCTTCAAGTACCAAACAGGTAATATGTGCTCCATAAATGTAAGCTATCATTCTAATCATTATTCTGGGGTATCCCCTCATTAGCCTTTTTGTCTTTAGAAGGTTCCCTATAAACTATATCTTGATGGAACCACATGATGTGATCTAGTTGATTCATTTCTCTAATAATTTAATCAATCCATCAATCCAGGATAGAGGAGGCCAGGATAGAGATAAAGTGGGCCAAACTATGTTGAAGCAAGAATATGAGTCACTTTCCAAAAGGGCTTTTCTATAAAGAGACTGCTTCCTGGTGCAGGAGGACGGAAGTCAGACTGACAGGCATTTGAGGACAAGCTCTGCTTCTCACAGTGAGACATTCAAAAAAATATTTAATCTTTCTAATCTTCAGTTCACTCAAAAGTAACTGAAGATGTGAATGAGATCATGTGTATAAAATAAGTAGCTACATGTTGTTGTTGGGTGCTGTCAAGCGAATGTCAACTCACGGTAACCACGTGTGTTACAGAGTTGAACTGCTCTATAGGGTTTTCTTGGCTGTAATCTTTATGGAAGCAGATTGCCAGGTCTTTCTCCTGCAGAGACAGTGCACAGTACAGAGACAGTACAGCCATTTGAACCATCAACCTTTCGGTTAGCAGCTGAGCACTTAACCGTTGCACCACCAAAGCTCCTAGTTGTATGTTAGCACTCAGTTATTATTACCATTATTATTGTTTTTATCTTGGGAGACAAGATAGAGTAGGGGCACGTGGGCAGTTGGGGTGAAGAGAGAGCAGGAGCCATATTATGAGGGTACAGGACACATTTGGGATGGTACAAAAAGGCAGGTAGTCAGGGTCTTCAAAGACCAG
>NW_004445161.1:0-7909 GCF_000243295.1 Trichechus manatus latirostris | reverse complement strand
TTTTTCTCAAGCTTCTCTCAGAATTCTTTCTTGTCTTTGGTTTTAGCGAGAGTTATTATGATATGCCTTCATGTTTTTGGGGGGGAGTCTATCTTATATGGGGTTCGTTGAGCTTCTTGGTTGGTCAGCTTTTTATCTTTCATGATATTGGGGAAGTTTTCTGTCAGCAGTTCTTCAATGATCCTCTCTGCATTTTCCGTTTTCTTCTTCTGTTCTGGAACTCTGATTACTCACAGATTTTTGCTTTTGATTGTATCCCAAATAATCCTCAGGTTTTCTTCATTTTTTTTCTTTCTTTTTTCGTGATTTTTCCTCAAACAGAGTTGTATCCAAGTGTTTGTCTTCAATTTCGCTGATCTTGTCTTCCATCATTTCAAACCTGCTCCTCAGTCCTTCTATGACACTATCCATTCCTGAAATCATGTTGTTTATCTTTTGGATTTTTAATTGTTGTTTTTGTATGCTTTCTAGTTGTGAATTTATTTTGGCGTTTTGTTCCTGTATTATTTTCCTGAATTCTTCTATTTTTTGTCTGTATTTTCCTTGAATTTGTCTATTTTTCCCCCCATTTTTGTCTGCTTCTTGCTTCAACTCTTGGATAGCTCTGAATATTAGAAATCTGAATTCCCTATCAGATAGTTCTAGTGCTTTTTCTTCTACTGGAAAGCCATCTGGTGTTTTATTTTGGACCCTTACTGGAACTGTCTTGTCCCTTTTTATAATATGTTTTGATGTTGTCTGCTGTATTCAGGATATTCAGTAGTTATTTTCTCATTTATTGATTGTAGATTTGTTTGTTTCATCTTGCATTTTTGTTTTATTTCATTATGTCTGAGCAGGCGGGCTGTGCATTGTTTGTTGTTTGCTCATCTGTGGGCAGGATACTTTTCACCTCCTTCTCCAATGTGCAGGGTCAGTAGCTCAGGAATGGTACAGCAGAGCAGGTCCAGCTGAAGGAGAGTTGCTTGAATGGGTTGTTTGTGGCACGTAGTAAGGCTGACAGGTATGCTGGCAATCAGTGCAGGGCTGGTTCTGGTAGGCTGTGCTTGCGTTTCTTGGGGGTGTGATGTTCAGTGCATGGTACAGGTAGGCAGGAAGGAGTGGGGGATTGTAATGTGTGGAGCTATGATGGGTATAGGAAAGAAGAGAGGAGAGAGGAACAGGGGCCAAAAACATGCAAACAAACAAAGAGAATACTAGGGGAGCTTCCCATTAGAGTGGAGAGATGAGAGACTGAGAAATGTAGAAAAACAAAAAGAAAAATGGTGAAATAAACAAATGAATAAATAAAAATTAGAAAAGAAAAGCTCCCAGGGATTCCACCAGTGTGGCTGCAAGGACTGAGGAAGTTACTCCCAGTCTGTGAAGTACAGCCTGGCTAGAAGGGGTAGAGATGTCACACAGTGCCAGGTATTCAGGAGACAGGAAGAGAAGGTAAGTATAGGGAGACGAGAAACTGAGAAATGAAGAAAGACAAGAAGTGAAAAAGAGAGAAAAGAAAGCAAACAACAAAAAAAAGAAAACAAGAAAAAAGAAATGTCCCTAGGGATCCTACTGTGCGGCTGCACAAACTGAGGCAGTAGCTCCCAAGCCGCGCAGTACTGCCCAGCTAGAAGGGTCTCCCAAGCCTAGAAAAGAAAAAGAAAACAAACAAACAAATCAAAACAGAACAAATAAAAACAAACAAACAAAAAGTCCCTGGGATCCCACCAGCATGGCTGCACAGGCCGGGAAGCAGTTCCACAGTCGTGTGGCATTTCACAGCCTTTTTGGAAGAAGCAAAGATGGCACACGGAGCCAGGTATTTGAGAGAAAGGATGTGGAGGTGGTGTGAGGTATGGAAGAAACCAAAAGAAACAGAAAAAAGCAACACCAGCAGCCAATAAATGGCACTCAGGGAGCTGGCCAGTGCAGGCAGGTGGAATCCAAGCAGCACAGGGGTGAAGCGGGTGTGTCCTGGGCAAGAGACTGTGGCTGCAGGAAACAGAGGAGGCCGAGTGGAGATGAAGAAGGATGGGGGGTGGGAAAGTGTATATAGCTGGTTACCGGCTGTTCTGTCTCCTGCTGGGAGCTCCGTGAAGCTGCTTTCCTGTGCTCCCTGTTCGCCGATCTCCTACAGGAGTCCAAGATGGTGGATCTGTGCTGCATTCGCTGATAGGACACCTCTGCATGTATTTCTCTTTGCTCTCTGTTCTCTGTCAGTTTATAATTCCATTCGGTGCTTGGCTGAATTCTTTATCTCTTCATTTGATGCTTAGGGTTTCAGGATAGACGTTTGTCTCTGTTTGACTTAGTTTTTTGAATCTTTGGTGTGGAGGGACGGTGTGGTGCTTCTGTCTATAGTGCCATGTTGCCCGGAAGTCTTTTTTTTGTGTGAGTTAGAATTTTGTTCTACATTTTTCTCCAGCTGCGTCTGGGACCCTCTATTGTGATCTCTGTCAGAGCAGTCAGTGGTGGTAGCCAGGTACCATCTAGTTGTGCTGGACTCAGTCTGGTGGAGGCCATGGTGGCTGTGGTCCATTAGTCCTTTAGACTAATCTTTCCCTTGTGTCTTTGGTTTTCTTCATTCTCTCTTGCTCCAGATGGGGTGAAACCAGTGGAGAATCTTAGATGGCCACTCACAAGCTTTTAAGGCCCCAAATGCTACTTACCAAAGTAGAATGTAGAATATTTTCTTTATAAACTGTGTTATGCCAATTGAGCTAGATGTTCCCCGAGACCATGGTTACCACATTTCTCAGCCCAGTAATTTTATCCCTCAGGGAGTTTCAATGTGTTTCTGAAGCTTCCATGGCCTTTCCTTGTACAAATTGTGCTGGCTTCCCTAGTATTGTATACTGTCTTACCCTTCACCAAAGTGACCACTTATCTATTGTCTATTTAGTGTTTTTCCCTCCCACCCCCATTCCTTTGTAATCATCAAAGAACGTTTCTTTTTCTGTGTAAACCTTTTCATGAGTTTTTGTAGTAGTGGTCTCATACAATAGTTGTCCTTTTGTGATTGACGTATTTCACTCATCATAATGCTCTCCAGATTCATCCATGTTGTGAGATGCTTCAAAGATTCATCATTGTTCTTTATCGTTGTGTAGTATTCAATTGTGTGTAAGTACCATAGTTTGTTTACCCGTTCATCTGTTAATGAGCTCCTAAGTTGTTTCTATCTTTTTGCTATTGTGAACAATGCTACAATGAACATGGGTGTGCATATGTCTATTCGTGTGATGGGTCTTATTTCTCTAGGATGTATTCCTAGGAGTGGGATTGCTAGAGGATATGGTATTTCTATTTCTAGCTTTTAAACGAACAGCCATATCGTTTTCTGAAATGATTGTATCATTTTGCATTCTCACCAGCAGTGTATAAGAATTCCAATCTCCCTGCAGACTCCCCAACAAATGTACTGTCTTCGCCTGCCTTCCTGAGCTATAAGGGTGTCCGGGGGCCATATAACTTGGATGGCTGCTTGCAGGCTTTTTTCTTAAAATTGTACTTTAGATGAAATTTTACAGAACAAAGTAGCTTCTCATTAAACAATTAGTACACATATTGTTTTGTGACATTTGTTGCCAACTGCACAACATGTCAACACTCTCCCCTTCTTGACCTTGGGTTCCCTATTACCAGCTTTCCTGTCCCCTCCTGCCTTCTCGTCCTCGCTCTTGGGCTGTTGTGCCCATTTAGTCTCATTTTATTTTATGGCATTGTCTTATCTTTCCCTGAAGGGTGAACTTCAGGAGTGACTTCAGTTCTGAGCTAAAAGTGTGTCCGGGGGCCATACTCTCGGGGTTTCTCCAGTCCCTGTCAGACCAGTAAGTGTGGTCTTTTTGTGAGTTAAAATTTTGTTTGCATTTTTCTCCAGCTCTATCTGGGACCCTCTATTATGATCCCTGTCAGAGCAGTCGGTGGTGGTAGCTGTGCACTATCTAGTTGTGCTGGACTCAGTCGGGTGGAGCTGTAGTACCTGTGGTCCATTAGTCATTTGGACTAATCCTTCAGGGGGAAAAATTTTGACCCCTTTTACTGCAGAAGCCTGGAAATCTGTTTCGTTATTTCCATTCACAGCCTATTATTATTTTATATAAGGTAAATGAGGCTTAATTCAGCTGAAGTTAAACTGAAGGAAAACACCTGCAAAAGCCATTTTTTGGCTAAACAACTTTCTTTACTTCCAAACTACCCCCACCTTCTCCGCCCTTCTTTTTTTTTCTTTTAAAATTTATTTTGGTGCAAATATATACAGCCAAGGATACACCATTTTCACGATTTCTACATGTACAGTTCGGTGACATTAATTACATTTTTCAAGTTGTGCAACCATTCTTGCTATACTTTTCCAAATTATTCTACCACCATTATTTTAAACTCACTGCCCCCTAAGCTTCCCATCCAACCTTTTGAGTTGCCTTTGTCACTTTGATCTCACATAGACAACTCTTTAAAAGAGCCAATGCTCAAAGCAGATGTACTTTACTAATTAAGATAAGCTATATTTTGGTTCAGAGAAGATTTCAGGGGGTACTTTTAGCTTAAAGTTTAAAGATTATCTCAGGGCAGTAGTTTCAGGTGCTCATTCAGCCACAATGGATCCAGAAAGTCTGGATTCCATTGAAAATTTGAAAATATGTTCTACATTTTTTACCGTTTTGATCAAGATTCTTCTATAGAATCTTTGATCGAAGTGTTCAGTAATGGTAGCCGTCTGCCCTCCTTTTTTTTCACTCTTTTTCTTGTTTTCTAAAGTAATTGTTTTAAAACATTGTTATAATAATTATCAGTAAACTCCAATGCTGTTTAAGAAATTAGTAACAGTTACAGCCTTCCAGGAGTCCCTGGGTGGTGCAAATG
The DNA here is from genome assembly GCF_000243295.1 of Trichechus manatus latirostris. Classification (NCBI taxonomy): domain Eukaryota; kingdom Metazoa; phylum Chordata; class Mammalia; order Sirenia; family Trichechidae; genus Trichechus; species Trichechus manatus. Next base: position 3,061 of record NW_004445161.1, on the reverse strand, counting down.
GTTTACATGCTCAGCTGTTAATGGAAAGTTTGAAGATTTCAGTCCACACAGAGGCACTCACAGGAAAGGCCTGACAATCAAATTCTGAAAAATCATCCATTGAAAACCCTGTGGAGAACAGTTCTACTCTGATATACACGGGATCTTCATGAGTCAGAGTCATCTCCAAGGCAACTGGTAGTTTAAAAATATCTTTCTAAAACATAACTGAAATCACATCATTCTTATGACAGAAAATCTTCAATGGCTCTCCATTTCTTCATTCCACAGTCTGTAAGGTCCTGCAAGGTGTGGACCCAGCCTTCTTTTCCTACTTCACGTTTTACCACTCTCCCCATTTCTCATGAATCTTCAGGCCCTCTGGCCCCTCTCCTACTTAGAGAATGTTCCCAGCTTGTTCACGTCTTAGCTTGTTAACCTTTGTTGACCCATCTGCCTGCTCAGCTATTCTTGCCGGTCTCCTGAAGGCCAGCTCCTTTTCACTGCTAGGGCTCAGCCAGACCCTCTGTCCCCCCCGCTACCTAGAAAGGACCCCAGCATATCAAATTTGTGCCTGTCTTGTTTATTTGTTAACTTATTTGTTCTCTGTCTTCTATGAGGACAGAGACCTCACCTGCTTGGTTCATTTCTGCATCTTCAGCACTTGGTAAAGTGCCTAGAATATAGTAGGTGCTCAAGAAACGTGTTGAATGAATGAATGGATATGAGTCATGACACCCAACAACAGCTTGGGGTTGGTGGCACTTCACGGATTTTGGAGTCAGAGAGATGTGAGTTCAGATCCTGCTTCTGTCACTCACTGGTAAATGCCCAGGGGTGAGTTACTCACCTCTCTGGGCCTCTGTTCCTCCGCTGGGAACAGAGACAATAATGACTTATATATTCAAGATTAAGTTTGCATGTGTATAAGTGTCTGACACTAGTAGGGAGCATTAGGTAATGACTATTAATATTAATAACCATACATTTTGTTTCATTCTTACTTTATGCTAGGCTCTGTTTCTTGCCTCAAGAATTCATGGTTTAGAGGCGGGGCCAAGATGGTGGAGTAGTCAGATGCTTCCAGTGGACCCTCTTACAACAAAGACCCAAAAAAAGAAGTGAATCAATTATATATGGCCATCTAGAAGCCCTGAACATCTAAGGCAAAGTTGAGAACCGGACTGAGTGGCAGGGGGAGGGAGAGACAGTTTAGAAGCAGTGAGGAGTTGCCAGACCTGACCTGGTGAGAGCCTGAGCCCTTCAGGCCTGAGCAGCTCATGGGTGAGGGTAAGGCAGGCAAGTAGTGGTGCTCAGGAAGTGCATTTTCCACGCCTGGAAAGATCCAGCACCAGAGAGTCTACTTGCCATCCAGAACCAGTGAGAAGCAGCCGTCCACTGGCAAAAGATAAATACTTGCGTACGGCCTACTGTGCTGATCAAAAACACCCCTCTTAGGGAAAAACCTCTCTCCCATTTATCTCCCCGCTCCCTGCTCTGCACTGGGTCCTGGACCAGCTTCAGCAATTGCTGAGTCCCCTGGGCTGGAAGTAGAATCCGTCACATGCCCTGACACATTCTCCTGGCCTTGGAGAATGAACAAATTAACAAACAGGAAAAAATAAACTGCCGGCTCCCCTAAACCAGGAACCCAGGTTAGGCACAGCTCCTTTGCCTAGGCACAGGCATAAGGGATCCACAGACTTTGAGTGCCTTTCCCCCTGCATAGACTTGTGTGGGCCCATCTCAACAGCATAGGCCCTCATTACCACAATACAACAGGGTATATACCTGAAGTCTAACTTCAATTGTTTCAGCTGTGAAGTGGCAAGTTCTTGACATTTGACACTGCTCTGCCCATTAAGCGGGGTCTTCACCTACCCACATCAGGAGACTGAGGACTGGTGGCTCCACCCACACCACATAACCACCTGTGATAGGACCCCATAAATAAGAGGTGCCCTGTAGTCCTTACAACCAACAGCATTTGGTGCTCACAGTCCAGCTGCAAAACCCACCCACCTACGCTGTCTAGGGAATAGGGACACAACTTCCTCCTGGATACTTGGGGTGGGGGGGTCAGCCCCCTGCCTTGCTCAGAATGTGTACCCCTGCTGCAGCCTGATTCCTGTGCCTACACCAATCACCCATGCCTGTCTAGGACAGTAAGTGACAGCCTACACCACAGTTGCTGGCTATCTGCCTGGGCACCTGAACTGAATCCATACAGGAGGAGTGGGCAGGCTCCTGAGCTCACATACCTAGTAATAGATCTAACCACCTGGTGACAGGACATTAGAGCTTCAGAGGTGTCAATAATCAAACTAGCTCATATGAGCAACCTATTTGGGCATATCAAAACAAAACAAGAACTTAGGACACAGTAAGCAAACATAAAATAAATAAATATAATAACTTAGTGATGGCTTGGAGGCAACAGTCAATATCAAATCACATAAAGAGGCAATCCATGATGGCTTCAACAAGCTCCCAAAATAAAGAATCTAGAAATTTTCCAGAGGAAGAAAATTTCTTGGAATTACTGGAGGCAGAATACAAAAGATTAATATACAGAACCCTTCAAGAAATTGGGAAGGAAATTAAGCAAAACAAAGAACATGCAATAGAGGAAATTAAAAAGATTAGAGAAGAGCTTAATGGCAAATTTAACCGACGGCAAGAATCCATAGAGAGACAGCAATCAGAAATCCAGAAGATTAACAATAAAATTTCAGAATTAGACAACTCAATAGAAAATAATAGGAGCAGAATTGAGGCAATGAAGGTCAGAATTAATGAGACTGAAGATAAAGCACTTGGCACCAATTTATTTGAGGAAAAATAAGATAAAAGGATTAAAAAAATGAAGAAACCTTAAGAATTATGTGGGACTCTATCAAGAGGAATAACCTACGAGTGACTGGAGTACCAGAATTGCGGGGGATAACAGAAAATACAGAGAGAATTATTGAAGATTTGTTGGCAGAAAACTTCCCTGATATTGTGAAAAATGACAAGATATCTATCCAAGATGCTCATCAACCCCACATAAGGTAGATCCCAAAAGAAAGTCACCAAGACA
>NW_004445160.1:6464-7969 GCF_000243295.1 Trichechus manatus latirostris | reverse complement strand
GAACTCTAAACTAAAGATTTTTGATTAATATCTGTTATGGAACAACAGGTGTAAATTGGGGCTCTCTCTGTTAAATGGAGATGTAATGTTACCCTTGACAACAACTAGGAAAGATTTGTCTAAGTGAATGAAAGAGAGGAGGGTTTTGCTGTCATCATGGGATTCCCCCTATATTTTCAAAGAGGATGCCTCTGTTGGTAAGAGATTTAGATATAACTAGTGGTGGAAAGCCAAGACAGGCATTCATTAATTCAATAAATAAACATTTGTGGAGCACTTGGTATTTGAAAGTCAGTGGAAAATGCACCGGTTATTAGTTAGTTGCTGTGGTTGCTCCAGTCACATGAGAACCAAAGAGTGATCCAGGATTTTGAAAATTATGAGAGCATTGGTGATATACAAGATTGATCAAATTGTTTTATAAATAAATAACTCATGATAAAAGCTATATATTTCATTCCTATTTTCATTGCTTGACTTTCTTGTCAATCATATTAATTGGAATTTTATCTGATTTTATTTTCTTCACTTTCACTCTACGTGCAGTCTTTTTCTGGGGGAAAGAAAATATATTTGTTTCGAATGCCACATTTTTAATGAGGTAATTTCAAAAGAGTTAATGGCAAAGCCAGTATTATGCTTCAAGAATGGCACTATGTGTATAGCACTTATACATTGCTGTAATCATTATTTTCCCTCTCTTAAGGGTAATAACAGGCTGGCAATCAGTCATGTTCAAATATGTAGTCTCGAGTATTCTCCAGTGTCCTCTGGTGGTGCAGTGGTTAAGAACTCGGCTGTTAACCAAAACGTCCGCAGTTCAAAGCTACCAGCTGCTCCTTGGAAACCCTATGGGGCAATTCTACTTTGTCCTTTAGGGTACCTATGAGTCAAAATCGACTTCACAGCAACAAGTTTAGGTTTTGTTTTTTTTTTTGGTTAGTATTCTCCCATGTCCTCTAGTTCCTAGATCATCATTAATTAAGAAACCTTAGCTCCATTTCAAGTACTTATTTTTTAAAATTGGATTTATATTACACCTCCCCATTGTGGAATCTTCTCAAAGTAAGAGCAGAACAAAGGCAATTTCCTCATTATTTTTAACAAGTAAATGCACAATTTCTTATACTTAGACCAAGTTAAATACACAACCACTTCAGCACCCCACTTGTGTTATGACTATAGATGTACTTAAAGGTACTAATCTGTATCAAACATACTTAAATCATGTCTGCATAAAAGAAATAATTGGAAAGCTGAATGATTCAATCAATATAGACAGCTAATCTAAAAAATTTAAACCTAAAACCTCTACTTTTTCTTAATAGTAGGGTTGGCTTGCTCATCATTGGACTTGGGTACATACAAGGAAGTAGTAGTGGTGTCCAGGATAGGTAACAGTTCCTGGTGAGAACAACCTTGCATAAAGGATTTACACTGGACAGAAGAATGATGGGTAGAAACATCCTGGATTTGTTTGAGAGATGTCCTCAACCACCACTTGA
>NW_004445160.1:3662-4867 GCF_000243295.1 Trichechus manatus latirostris | reverse complement strand
AAATGCAGAGATGAGAACAAAAGGACACAGCCCTGATGATTCCAGGGCCTGATGTCTGCAAAGTTGCCCTAGGTCCTGTCTTTCAAGAATCCTATTTTGCCGACATCACAACCAATTCATCACATACCAGACACAATTTTATTTTGACATGTAATATTACATAAAGATTTAACATATATGTTTCAAATTCTCAGTCATTTTTCCCTCATTGTTTGATTGAACTATCCTCCTCATGAACAATGGTTTTTAATATCTCCTTTTTCAGGTATTCAATTTATATATACTCAAAACTTTTTATTCAGGCCCCAAAGTGGACAATTTTAAACCTAGTTTATACCAAAAGGGAAGACAAGTGATGATGACCTTCCCAAGGCACATGTTGAATCATGTCACTCTCCTTCACTAGAGAATAATTATAGAGGGAATAACTCTATACAAGATGTATAAAACAAAACCAAACCAAATCTGTTGCCATTGAGTCGATTCAGACCCATAGCGACCCTATAGGACAGAGTAGAACTGCCCCATAGCGTTTCCAAGAAGTACCTGGTGGATTCAAACTGCCCACCTTTTGGTTAGCAGCTGAACTCTTAACCATTACTCCACCAGGGTTTCTGATACAAGATGTATAAGGAGATTAAAATATTAAATTTGGGAGAAAATGCTAGGATTAGGTGCTGGGCATTTGAGGAAATCAAGGAATGGGAATAAATAGAAGTTGACATATTATGTGTAGATCTCAGACTCTGAAAACTGGAATGAAACACATCTAATTTTCTCTATTTTATCAGGTTTTGAGTTTTACTGCATGTTTCAAAAGACAATCTGCTGACATTTTGTTTGTTCTTCTTTGACAGAAGAATCTCTGAATGGCTTCACATTGACAGTTGATGTATTTGTTCCTCTTTTTTGAATTTCTCCATATAGGTGAAAATTTTAAAACATTTAAAATGTCAAAATCAAGATTTTAAAAATATCTTGTAATCTTTTATCATTTCACTACAACATCGATAATTATGAGTATAAGCAACATCTTTATATCACCTTGCACAGTATTTTTTTTTATTTCACAATTTTCTACTTACTTGATTTAAGCCTTTGTATGAGTCATATGAGCCCTGGTGGTGCAATGGTTAAAAGCTCCGGCTGCTAACCAAAAGATTGGCAGTTCGAATTCACCAGCCTCTCCTTGGAAACCCTATGGG